>NW_007249752.1:508099-512666 GCF_000164805.1 Carlito syrichta | reverse complement strand
TCCCCTACCCCCGCATCCGTGACTGGCTCAACCAAAACTGCAACTGCAAGCGACAGAGCTGCTCCTAGTTTCTGGGTGACGGTGGGTGCTCGTAGGGGCAGAGGGCTTGGAGAAATGGAAGCACCTTCACTGCGGCCGAGGGGCTTCCCCCTCAGGGAAGCATAGCTGACGTCACACCATCACCTCAGGATTTGCATCTTGGCTCCACCATCTGATGCTGTGTGACTTCAGATACGATGTATTAAAGCCCGTGCCTCAGTATCCTTATCTGTAAAACGGGGGGCTGTGAAGATGGACACAACGAAACGAGTGGAATGCCGGAAGGTAGCAGTAGCTGTTGTTACTGGACAACGTCTTTTTTTTTAAATTATAAAGATGTGGGGTACAATTCAGGGCTAGGTATATAAACATTGATCATGCAGGGACCCTTGTTGATGAGGTATGCCCCTCCCCCCCAGCAGTTTCCCTCAACTGCCAATCCCACCCCCCCTCCCCTGACAGTTTCCCACTACTGCCAATCGCTCTCTGATGGCATTATAATTGTTCAAGGTCCGCTTATGAGTGAGCACATATGGAACTCTGTTCTTTGTTTCTGTGATAAATCACTGAGGATGATCGGCTCCAAATCCATCCAGGTTGCCGCAAAGTCCATATGTTTGTCCTTCTTTATGGCTGCATAATATTCCATTGTGTATATGTACCATGTTTTTTTAATCCAGCCCAGCTTCGATGGGCAGCATGGTTGGTTCCATGTTTTTGCTATTGTGAACAGAGCTGCAACAAACATACGTGTGCGGGTATCTTTTTTGTAGAATAAGAACAAGGTCTTCACCGAGGCCCAACGCCTCCTCTTTCCTTTCTTCCCTTCATCCACTCCTCCCTCCCTCTAGAACATTCCATTTTGTTCTCTGCAGCCATCCTGGTCACCGTTTTAATTCTCAACCTTCTATTTCTCACCACATCTCTATCCTTCTTATCTGTCCCCCGTGGGAGTGTCCACGTGATCTCCTCAGAGGCCTCTTTAGATCACCAATGCCACTCCCCCCACAAAATGCTCTTCACTGCATCATCCTGAGCATTTCCTACAGAACGCTTGTCTCTGCCTGAAATGACCCTGTTCACTTTTATTCTCAGTTAATTTACCCTCAGTATTTCCCATTTCGAGTGATCAATTCATCCCAGTTTGCTCCAGACTGTCCCATTGGGGCAGGAAGCCCCTCAGACAGGAGCACCCCAGGATAGTGTGTCACCCTACAGCCCAGGAGAAGGCCAGGGCAGCAGCCACCTTACTCACTCACTCCCGGGGCATCAGCATTAGAAAATTTCCTGATACCGCCAGGCGCAATGACTCACACCTGTCATCCCAGCACTTTGGGAGGTGGAGGCGAGAGGATGGTCTGAGCTCAGGGGTTCGAGACCAGCCTGGACAACATGGCGAGACCTCGTCACTACAATAAATTAAAAAATTAGCCAGGCATGGTTGTGCGTGCCTGTGGTTCCAGCTACTTGGAAAGCTGAGGCAGAAGGATCGCCTGAACCCAGCAGGTCGAAGCTCTGGTGGCCATGAGTGTGCCAATACACTCCAGCCTGGGTAACAGAGACACACACACACACACACACACACACACACACACGACTCTGCCTCAAAAAAAGAAAGAAAAAGAAAAATGCCTGATACCTAGCAGAAGCCCAAAGAACATGGAGTGAAGGAAGGAATTCATATTTTTCTGTTAGAAACTGTAAGTCAGTCAGTCTATCTAATCCCATGAGACCCACACTCCTTTTCTTTCTAAACTGCAAAGCAGAGAGAATTAAAATGGAAGTTCCCAGAGTCTAGATTTTTTTTAAAAACCTAGAAGGAGCTTTTCTGGAAGGATGACCCTATAGTATGCCTTTCACCCCCTCAAGGTGGGGAAATTAAGGCCCACAAGCCACCAACTGGTTTGTAGCAGAGATAAGATCTCTCAGAGTATAATTTATCCCAAAATATTGTGTGAACTACAAAACAATACTTTGACGTAAGGTATTTACCTTATTCTTTACTTATAAGTTTATGATTATTTTACCTCAGCAGGAATCTAGAAGAGACTACGCTTAATATAAGAAACTGATAACTGTACCCCACAATATCATAATAAAAAATATTGATTTAAAAAAAAAGAAACGGATGATGCGTGTAAAACTCCTGTGTTGTTTTGAACTAAAATGTTACCTCCACCCAAGCTCCTAGTCGACTCAGATTGCTTAATTACATTACGTATTTTCAATTCCTTTTTAGTAAACTCAGCTTTACCACTTCCTAAGGCTTTGGTACTATGTGTCACGGGTAGTTCTTTGAAACCGAAGAAAAAGTAACATCTAAGGAGAAAGTCATCTAAAGACAAAAATCACTAGCTGCCCACAGGTAGCAAGGTCTTGAAGGAAATTTGCGGATTGTGGACAAGGGCCAGAAAAGAATACACCAAAAGATACACCTCCCATGTGAGTTGTTTTGTTTTGTTTTGGAGTCGGAGTCCCACTCTGTTGCCCAGGCTAGAGTTCAGTAGCAGGATCACAGCTTAGCGCAGCCCAGGCAGTCCTTCCACCTCAGCCTCCTGAGTAGCTGGGATTACAGGCACACGCCACCATGCTGGCTAATTTTTTGATGTTTTGCGGAGGCCAGGTCTTGCCATGCAGTCTTTTTTGGGGTCTCGCTATAGAGTCTCGAACTCCTGGGCTCAAGCCATCCTCCTGCCTCAGCCTCCCCAAGTGCTGGGATTGCAGTCATGCACCACCACACCTGACCCATGTGAGTTTTCAAGGTTTTCTTACTTGGTACCCTATGTAGTTGGTCAGATCGACAGTAGTACTTGTTCATGTGGAGTCTCTCAAATGGACAGGTGGAATAAAAGTCATTCCTATTCATTCTGAGACCCAAAGTCTATACATGCAGATAAAATAGCTATCTTAGAAAAAAGGTTAACCTGATGTGAAGGATGGCACTTATCGTACTTACTACCTATATTCTAGTCACTTCTAGTAGCTATTTAGACCGCATTTAGCAATCTGCAATGGGGGTTCAGACATTACCTTGTTTGAACTCAGTATCAACTCAGAGAACTATTACTCTGGTTGTTCACAAAATATTTGCATACTGACACCCATGGGTTCCTAGAACACTTACCTAGTGGGAGAAATCTGCACTACAAGCGGCCTGTCCTCCAAAAGATAATTCCACTTTTTAGGAGGTTCTCCCTCGTACATACGATGGAATACTGTATTATTCAGTCTTAAAAAGAGAGCAAATTCTGACATATGTTACAACAGTAATCTCCAACCTTTTTGGCATCAGGGACAAGTTTTGTGGCAGACCATTTTTCCACGGATGGGGCGGGAGAGATCATCACATATTAGATTCTCATAAGAAGCAACAACCTAGATCCCTCACACGTGCAGTTCACAATAGGGTTCAAGCTTTTATGAGAATGCCATGCTTCTGACCTGACAGGAGGCAGAGCTCCGCTCACCTGCTGTTCACTTCCTTCTGTGCAGCCTGGTTCCTATCAGGCCACAGATCGATATCGGACCCCTGTGTTACAACATAGATGAACCTTCATGAAACAAACCAGACACAAAAAGACAAACACTGTGATTCCGTGTATATGAGGTACCTAGAATAGCTAAAATCATCGGAGCAGAAAGCAGAATGGTGGTTGCCAGGGTCCTGAGGGAGGGAAAAATGGGGAGTTATTGTTTAATGAGTATAGTTTCTGTTTTATAAGACAAAGAGTTCTGGGGATGGATGGTAGTGATGGTTGTACATTATGAATGCATTTAGTACCAATGAACTATGCCCTTAAAAATAATTAGGAAGGTACATTTTATGCTATGTGTATTTTACCTCAGTGAAAAACAGAGAGGCAGAGTTGAATAATTACAGAGGTTTTCATAGTTAGGAAGTACTTAAGTCACTACAAATGGTTTTCATTGATAATCAATCTTCAACTGACACTGAGAATCCTAACACCTAAATTACTCCTGCTTTATTACAGATCTGTAAATAATACAACATTAATCTTTAAAACGGAATGAAATGAAAAACTTCCTACATGAAAAGAAAATCAGGAGCCTGGGCAACACAGTGAGTCCTTGTCTCTGCAAAAATTAAAAAAATTAGATGGGCACGGTGGCGGCACCTGTAGTCCCAACTAATCAGGAGGCTGGGGCAGAAGGATCACCTAATCCCAGGAGGTTGAGGTTGCGGTGAGCTGTAATTGTGCCATTGCACTCCAGCCTGGGCAACAGAATGAGACCTTATTCAGAAGGGAGGGAAGGAAGGAAGGAAGGAAGGAAGGAAGGAAGGAAGGAGTTGAACAAATGTTATCATTTTGCCTAATTTGCTATTTTTCAATGAAATAAAGTTCTACATATATTGTGAAAGTGCCATTGGCACAGTGATATATTGTCTTTGTCCTTTAAAAAAAATGTCCATCTTTCTGTAATTTTCTTCCTTTTTCACTCAGTAATATATTTTTAGATCTTATCTCTATTGCTAAATGTAGATCTGGTTTTCGAAGTTTACCTGATG
>NW_007249752.1:502415-508079 GCF_000164805.1 Carlito syrichta | reverse complement strand
AGGGAGGGAGGGAGGGAGGGAAGGAATTAGGTAATTAAACTGACTTCCTCAAGTTTACCCAGCCATGTGGGCAGGGAGCAAGGTGGGGCTAGTCTGTCTGTCTGTAGACACAGGTGTAATACACACATAAAGTTGGCCCCCACAGGTGCATTCTGTTTCCCAATTTTCTATCCCCAGTGCCGCTTTGGAAAGAAGGTAGAAGAAAAGACCCTCAGTCCAATGTATACTTTTTTGCAAAACGCACACCCGATGCAAATTACATAGTGAAGTTAGCTGAGGGGCATAATTTGCTACACAAATAAACAAACACTATTTGGTTCCGTCTGTGGCTACTGCAGTTATAGTGAAAATCTAAAAACAACTGTAATGCTTCTAACCATAAAATTATAAGGCAAGAAAGTGGATTTAGATAACCGTAAGAGCCTTAATTGTATGTTTGTAAACTCACAGACAAAGCCTTTACTCAAATTTAGCTCCAGCTCAAATAGCACACCCAAGGCACCATTTTTATGTTGCCCTTTCTTCTGCCATATGGGTCTAAGACCCCAGGCATCAGAAAACCCCATCGTTAGAAAAATATGTGTGGTGGGTGTGGAGAGGAAGGAGGAGAGAAATGCAGCTTCCTATAGCCAAGATCGCCAGAGAGATCAGATCTGTTAAAGGTAGAATGTTCCCGACACCTTCACTGTATTCGTGCAATGACACCTGATCAGAGAATCCCAGCAGAACACCAGAGTGTCCCAACTACAAGGAGTCAGAGAGGTCCAATATCCTCATTTCACAGAGGTTCAGAGGGGGCAACCAATTTCTCAGGACCACACAGAAATTTAGAACTCAAGTTCCTAGAGTCCCAGGCTGAGCTTTCCTGAACTTCATCTCTGCCAGGACAGGATGCTTCCGGCTGTACCTGCTTCCCAGGGGAGATGATCACCCCAGCAACCAGATGTGAGGAGCCAGCCCTGTCTACTTAGGGTTCCAGTCACTTCACCTCCTCCAATGGCCGGGACAGCCAGCCACTTCTGTGCCTCCCTCCAACCCCTAATTCTAACCTGCCACAAACCTGGAAACTGAAGGAACAGCAGGGCTTAGACAAAGGTTCTCCCCTGGAGGAGCTGAGGACCACAGACAGGAAGCAAACAAGAACATGGCAGAGGGTGACGGGCTGCACAGACAGGAGAGCAGACAAGGGACAACAATGGACGGAGTGGGGATTTAGCAAAAGGAAAAGCGCACAGCTCCCTGGAGGTGACATTTGAGCAAAGACCTGAATGACGAGAGGGGGAGTGAGCGGCAGACATCTGGGGTAAGCACATTCCAGAGAGGATACTGCAAGACAGAAAAGCAAGCAAAATCCTAAATGATGGTTAAACAGCTCTGGGAACATGAGAAACCATGGGATTGCACACTTCCCATGGGTAAATTGTATGGTTCGGAAGTTACATGAAAAAGACCTTGTAAGCGATAGATAAAGTCACTCAACAACACAAGGGAAGACTGGGTGACAAGAGTGATCCAGGTCCTTCTCACCACGCCTTTCCCTCTTCCTTGTAACATTTTGCTCCCTGAAGCCTTCCTAAGAGGCTGAACTTGAACCGTGAGTGGGTTCCCAGAAAGGTCATCATGGCTGCTGGTGGTGTCATGCTCTGCTAACCCTCTTCCCCTGCCATGATTCAATTAGCAAGTTGACAGAGGCCTATTGGGCCTTAATCAGTTGTCACTACTCTTGGCCAATGGGCCTGCATCCGAAGGAGAGGGAGACACACTTAAAAGCTGAACTGTTAAATGACCTTCTGCGGGTTGTTTGATTTCAACTCCCAGAAACCCGCATGCCACAATTAAGAGAGTGTGGTCTAAAGATTGGAATATTTAAGTGCTCCAGCAGGGCAATACGACAGCAATGTTTAATTTGGGGCAACTTTTCTATTACCCTGAACCCAACCATAGAGATAACTGTCTGATTTCTTTTTTCAGGTATTTACGTGGAGGGAGACCACAGACACACACACACACACAAATGGAATTCTCTTTTGGAGTGCGGGCCCTTTGTAGTACACTCGGAAATTGTTCTTCTGGATCCAACGGTCAACCAACGTTTTTAATCTGGAAGTTTTGAGAGAGTTTTGTCATGATCTGTGGAGGAAACATCCTGAGTTGTAGCAAGCAGGTGACTGGTTCTTCCATTATGACAACACACCTGTCCACACTGCAGGTGGCTGAGTTTTCAGCAGTTTTTGACCAAAAACTGCATGACCCCTGTGTCCCACCCCCCTATTCACCCGATCTCATCCTGAGCGACTTTTTTTTTGTTTCCCCGATGAAAAAAAGTCCTCAAAGGGAAACGTTTTGCTGATGTGGAAGAGAAGTGAAACAAAAATGGCAGAAGTACTAAAAGGTATCAAGATTGATGAGTTCAAAAACTGTTCCGAGCAGTGGGAAAAGTACCTCCATAGGTGTATCACATCAAACAAAGAGCACTTTTTAAGGTGACTGAAGCTTACAACATGTGAGAATAAATACACAATTTTTATAAACAAATTCTATTGGTATGTGTGTGTATGTGTGCACGCATGTGTGTGCACGCTTCCCCTCGTATATACCAAAAGAGCAGAGAATAGGTGAAGGCAATATTTTCAAATAATTATTCTTTGAATGCTTCCTGGGTTCTGAGTCATACTACAAATTTTCAAATATGGGCAGAACACCTTAGAAGAATAATGGAGACAGATGTTAAAAGCTACAAAAAAAGCCGGGCTCAGTGGCTCAGCCTGTAATCCCGCGCCTTTGGGAGGCTGAGGTGAGTGGATTGCCTGAGCCCGTGGGTTCGAGACCCGCCTGGGCAGCGAGACCTCATCTCTACAATAAATCACAAAAATGAGCCGGGCTTGGTAGCACACGCCTGTATTTCCGGCTACTTGGAAAGCTGAGGTGGAAGGATCGCCAGAGCCCAGCAGGTCGAGGCTGCGGTGGCCGGAAGCGGCCACTGCACTCCAGTCTGGGCGACCGAGTGAAACTCCAACTCAAAAAAAAAAAAAAGCTACAAAAAATAGAAACACAACTGGCCATCTTCTTAAAGACTGACTTTAAACACAAATAATATTTAAGTTCAAACATCAATAAGACCCAATTTCCTAGAAAAATGATTCGCCGTGGGTTCCTGTGAGCCATGTTGATGGAAGACAGATAACTCGGCAAATGTGTTGACTCCAACTTAACGGGGCAAATCTTTTCAGGTTTTAGCTGTCGTGTCTCTCTGATGTGATAAACACACAGCAAACTTGTGCGTAGATCAGTTTCAAGTTGTTGAAACCCAGAGTTGCTAAGAGAGAAAAGCAACAATTATTTCAATGCAAGGAAAACTAAATGCCAACACCAAGCTCACACAGATCAATTCCCATAAACTATGAATGTAGCCAAGGTTAGTGAGCCCCCAGGGCACTCCTGAGGGGTGAGCTTACCACCAAAAAATGCAAGCCCAGCTTGAAACGTCTATAAGACTAATTGAAATGTAAAGGTACAGCTTTCTCTGAACACGCCAAGAAGAGTCCGGCTCAGACCAGTGTTGTCCATCAGGGACTCTCACAGGCTGAAGCAGGTTTCTGAAGTCACTGTGGGTGAGTTGTCACCTATTTCTTTGCTTACAAGCTCGACAGGGAAGGAGGGAATTAATATGTCAAGATTAAGGACGAGATTTAGCAAGAGAAAAGCATACTGGCAACAGTCATTTAAACAAATTGGCTGCAAGCATTTATCTTGTTTTGGTGCTGCTGCTGTTGTTGTTTTGGTTGTTTAAATCATAGTTTCTCACACATGAATTGAGAAAACAAATGATTAATTGCAACTCGTGTTCCAATATGTTGTAACTGAGGTCAATGGATGAGGGTAAGGCTACTTGGCCAATTTTTCATTGAACAGAGGAAGCCAAGTCCCCCACATGACCAAGAGAGGAACAATTGTATGACCCAACTGAATGGAGGAGCCAAAGACTTACAAGGCGTTGCCTTCAGCGATCTCTTTGTCATCTTGCCAAAAGAAGACAGAACCAAGTTAAAACTGAGTTGTCCAGTGTGTCAGTCATAAAGACAAAGATAAGATAATTAAGAACGAGCCAGGTATGGTGGCTCATGTCTACAATCCCAGTACTTTGAGAGGCCAAAGTGGGAAGATTGCTTGAGCATAAGAGTTCGAGACCAACCTAAGCAACATAGTGAGACCTCATCTCTTTAAAAAGTCAAAAAATTAGCCAGGTGTGGTGGCTGATGCCTGTACATAGTCCCAGCTACTTGGAAGGTTGAAAGAGAAGGATCACTTGAACTCAGGAAGACAAGGCTGTGGGGAGCCATGATCATACCACTGTACTCCAGCCTGGGCAACAGAGTGAGTCCCCAACTCAAAAAAAAAAAAAAGATAATTAAGAAACAGTTACCAAAAAGTAGACATCCAGAGTGTCCAAAGAAAGAGCACTGAATAGATTTTTTTGTTTCCCTTTTCTTACTTTGTCATTGCTACAAATTTAATCATTCCCCTTCTTAATATCTAAATATTGCCATTGTCAGAACCCTATATGTTTCTTGTCAAATACCTTTTTACCTCTGGATCCCTTTGAATTATGAAATACAGGGTGCTCATAAGCACTAAACAGCCCAACACAATTGATTTCTTTCATTAAAATGCATGACCAAAACTTGAACTTATTTGTCATTCAGCTAACCCAAAATCTCCTCCTAGACAATACACCTTGAGTTCCGGGGAAACTTTGGAAACTTTTCTGGAGGTCCTGTCGGACGAGTACTTCATAAGTTCTGTTTAACTAGAGTGATCATGTCGTTTTAATGTCTAAACAAGATACTTGGAGAATAAAAAGGGATGCTGTAAATGATTATTTCCAAAGAATAGGTATAAACTGGGACATATGGTCACCCTATGAATTGCCTCACACCCCATAATATTTTCCCACTCTATTTTCTGTGTATTCGTGATTTCCTACCAATCTAGGGGAGTTGAAAAGCCTCTACTTCTTGCAATTTATTTTGCAAAAAAAAAAAATTATATTGAATATACTTTTTCATTCTGTAAACACTTCTCCAGGGATGCCACTGTTTCTCCTATAAAGAAGATATATGTCCGTGGTGAATCTGTTCAGTTGAAAATCACTGTCCCACGCAGAATTGTCCCAGTTATTTGAAGTTCCAGCAGGTGAGTGTGCTTCTGTAGAGAGGAAGGAAATCATGTAATGTCCGTCCTCATGAGCAAGAGTTGCTCAGAGAATAAAAGGTCACTTTAAGGCCGGGAGTTTATGAGATGGTTCATGTCAAATGGAGAGTCTGGGTCTAGAAAAATTTTAAATATTTGAAAGCTGAACTGGATAAAAAATGTGGTACGTATACACAATGGAATGTTATGCAGTCATAAAGAAGGACAAATATATGGACTTTGCAGCAACTTGGATGGATTTGGAGTCAATCATACTCAGTGATTTCTCACAGAAACAAAGAACAGAGTACCATATGTTCTCACTCATAAGTGGACCTTGAACAATTATCATAATATGATAAGAAAGGGAATAGCGTTGTGGGAAACTGCCAGGGGAGGGGGAGTGGTATTGGCAGTTGAGGGAAACTGCTAGGGGAGGGAGGGGCATACCTCATCAACAAGGGTACCTGCATG
>NW_007249752.1:492207-501941 GCF_000164805.1 Carlito syrichta | reverse complement strand
CATGCCCTGAAATAAAGTTATCATAGACAAGAGTTTCCTATGGCAAAGAAAAAAAAATGCCATACACATTGGTATGCTCAAACAGTTTAATACGATGGGTTTCCCTTGATCACCTAGGGATGGATGGACACACCTTAAAATAGTAAGAGCCCTCTGTGATAAACTCACAGCCAACATACTGCTGAACAGACAGAAATTGGAAGCATTTCCCCTGAATACCAGAACAAGACAAGGCCGTCCTCTTTCACCTTTCCTGTTCAACATTGTGTTGGAAGTACCAGCTAGAGACAAGAGAAGAAGATCAAGGGTATCCAAATAGGAAAAGAGGAAGTTAAGTTATCCCTCTTTTCAGATGACATGATCCTATGCCTTGAAAACCCAAGAGACTCTGTCAAAAACCTCCTTGCACTGATAAAGGTCTTTGGCAAAGTCTCAGGGTATAAAATAAACATGCAAAAGATAGTTGCTTTCCTATACACCAACAATAAACAGACAGAAACCCAAATAAGAAGCACAATCCCATTCACAATAGCCACACAAAAAATGAAATACCTGGGCATCTTCCTAACCAAAGAAGTTAAAAACCTTTACAATGAAAACTACAAAACACTACTCAAAGAAATCCAAGAAGACACAAACAAATAGAAAAATATTCCATGCTCATGGATTAGAAGAATCAACATTGTTAAGATGTCCATCATACCGTCCATCCTACCAAAGGCAATCTACAGATTTAGCACAATACCTATTAAATTACCAACGTCATTCTTCTCAAACCTGGAAATGACAATATAGAAATTCATATGGAAACAAAAAAGACCACAAATAGCCAAAACAATCCTTAGTAAAAGAAACAAAGTGGTAGGTATCACACTTCCAGACTTCAAACTCTACTATAAAGTTATAATAATCAAAACAGCCTGGTATTGGTACAAGAACAGGCATATGATGAAACAGGATAGATTCCAGAAGTAAAACCTCAATTCCTCAACCAACTCATCTTCGACAAAGCCTCCAACAACAACCAATGGGGAAAGGAGAACCTATTCAGTAAATGATGCTGGGAAAACTGACTGATCACATGCAGAAAACTGAAACAGGACTCCCTACCAATCACCATATGTAAAAATCAACTCAAAATGGATCAAAGACCTAAATGTAAAACCTCAAACTATAAGAATCCTAGAAAAAATGTAGCGTTGGGCTCGGTGGCTCAGCCTGTAATCCCGCACCTTTGGGAGTTTAAGGTGAGTGAATTCCCTGAGCCCACAGGTTCAAGACCTGCCTGAGCAGAAGAGACCTCATCTCTACAATAAATCAAAAAATTAGCCAGGCGTGGTAGCGCGCGCCTGTAATTCCGGCTGCTCGGAAGGCTGAGGCGGAAGGATCGCCGGAGCCCAGCAGGTCGAGGCTGCGGTGGCTGGGAGTGGCCATTGCACTCCAGTCTGGGCGACAGAGTGAGACTCCAACTCAAAAAAAAAAAAATGTAGGAAACACCCTTACAAATAGGCAATTGTTGATCAACTCTTCAAAAGCGAATGCCATAAAAATAAAGGTAAGATAGACAAGTGGGACCTCATCAAACTGAAAAGCTTCTGCAAAGCAAACGAAACCATCAAGAGAACAGGGAGAGAGCCCACAGGCTGGGAAAAAAATATTTGCCAACTATAAATTTGACAAAGGCCTAATATCTGGGATCTATAAGGAAATTAAATGTGCCAAAAGGAAAAAAACAAACAACCCTATTTAAAAATGGGCAAAAGACATGAATAGACACTTCTCAGAAGAAGACATATGAGCAGCCAACAGATACATGAAAATTGCTAGTCTTCAAAGACATGCAAATTAAAACCACACTAAGATACCACCTAGTCAGGATGGCCATCATCAATAACTCAGAAAACAACAGATGCTTTTGTTCACAATAGCAAGAACATGGAACCAACCGTGTGGCCCATCGAAAGAGGACTGGATAAAAAAAAGTGTTACATATACACAATAGAATATTACACAGCCATAAAAAAGGACAAAATCATGAACTTCACAGCAACCTGGATGGACTTAGAGTCTATAATACTGAGCAATCTATCACAGAAACAAAGAACTGAGTATCACATGTTCTCACTCATAAGGAAGATTCCTGAGGAAGATTTGATTTCTTTCCTCCCTCAACGACTCAGGGAACTCACAATCTCCTGTTCCATTGTGACTTTTTGAGACCTTGAACAACTATCGTAATACTGTAAGAAAAAAATTGGCGGTAGTAGGAAACTGCTGGCAGGGAGTGGATGCGGGATTGGCAGTAGTGGGATTCTGCCAGAGAAGGGGAGACACACCTCATCAACAAGGGTACCTGCATAATGAACAATGTCTACCTGAATTGTACACCACATCTTTAAAATAAAAATAAATTTAAAAAAAAGCCAGGCCAGTCTCGGTGGTTCAGCCTGTAATCCCAGCACTTTGGGAGGCCAAAGTGAGTGAATTGCCAGAGCCCGTGGGTTCAAGACCCACCTGGGCAATTTGGCGAGACCTCGTCTCTACAATAAATCAAAAATGAGCTGGGTGTGGTAGCGTACGCCTGTAGTTCCAGCTTCTTGGAAGGCTGAGGTGAAAGGATCGTTGGAGCCCAAAAGGGCGAGGCTGCGGTGGCCGGGAGCAGCCACCGCACTCCAGTCTGGGCGACAGAGTGAGACTCCAAATCAAAAAATAAAAATAAATTTAAAAATTGAAATAAATAAAGATGCTCGAGAGGATGTGGGGAAAAGGGAACACTCCTACACTGTTGGTGGAAACGTAAACTAATAAAACCTCTGTGAAAAACAGTGTGGCAATTTCTAAATAATCTGAACATCGACCTTCCATATGACCCAGCAATCCCCCTTCTGAGAATATACTCAGAGGACCTTAAATCACTTTATAATAAAGATACCTGCACATGCATGTTTATCGCAGCATTATTCACAATAGCAAATACATGGAACCAACCGTGCTGCCTATCAAAAGTGGAACTGCAGAACCCAGTTGGAATTAGATTCTCTAATACTCTGCGATGTATCACAGAAACAAAGATCTGAGTACCACATGTACTCACTCATAAATGGACCCTGAACATTTATCACAATACTATAAGAAACGAATGGGTAGTAGTAGGATACTGCCAGGGGAGGAGGACACACAGCATCAATAAAGGTACCCATACTTTACCTGTATGATCACCACATATGTATCTAACCCTCGTCTGTATACCACATTTTAAAAATAAAACAATTATTTTAAAAAGAATTAAGTGAAATAAGCACACAGTTTCTGGCACATGGAGAAAAAAAAATGAGTTCCCCTGCCACATAGCCATCAGACAAGACACACCAAGGTTGTTATAATTCACTTAACAGAAAGGAGTCACAGGTAATGGAGCGTTTTTGGTGGCCCACAGCACGCAGGATAAAAGCTCTAAGTCGTTCACTTGAGGAGGCTGGAAGAAACCTTTTAAACAGCTTCCAATCCACCTATTCATCTTTAATCAAATATCTTCAATACATGATCAACCTAGGTTTAAGCACCGTTATTCTAGAATTGGCAGCTTTCAGGATTATGTTGGATAACCGAGGCTGGGTAAAATTTTTGCCCGGACATCATTTCTGGAACTTACTTGATCACAGGAATGATGTGTGATGGCTGAGGAGGGGAAAACGAGGTAAGGCATTTAAACCTTCAGGAAGGCCCAGAACTTGGAGAGAGGATGAGTGGCCCTGCAAGAGAAAAATGTTCTCTATACTAAAAACAAAACAAAAACAAAAACGACCAAAACCCAGAGGAAGTTCAGAAGTGCTAGTGACCAGAATTTGAAAAATCTCAGTAAAAAAAAAAAAAAAAGCCACTGCCACTTCTCGAGTGTTGCAAAGACAGTGAAGTTGATCACGGAAGCCTCCCTGCTGTCCAGATCTACAGGTGCTTCAGCAATTTGCAAGAGGAGACCCAGTTTGGCTAATATTCCTTTTGGGGCAGAATCTTGGTGTGTTCTTGCATCTAAAGCAAGTGAATGGAAAGAAACATGGGGTTTCTACCAACGAGTCATCTTCATACCCCTCCAATTCCCATTTATGAATGAGGTGGGGAAGGAAAACCTCTCTCCACCACCACATTCGGTTACCACTGCCGGATGCCTCAATTTCATTGTTTGCCGTCAACAACCGGTCTTCATGGGGTAAAATCAGCAAGAAACTCAGAATGATATGTTCCTCTGTCTGCAAGTGGCCACTTTAATAATCTTTTGAAGGGCATTTTTCATTTCCACTCTCTGGGAGGAATTTTTTTCACCACTCTAGCCTTGCGGTCTGTTTGAACAAGAAATTGTTTTACACTCCCGAATAACACATTCCTCTCCAACTATTACTACATAATTTCCAGGATATGAAAACCACCCGAGGCTTTCCAACATGGCTGCTTTCTTTCCCCTTATAAACAAACTCAGTGGCAATTGTGCTGTTGTGGTCACTCTGGGGCTTCGTATTGCTTTAGCCTTGTCCCCCGGTCTTTTGTTCTATCAGACACTGATGATGACAGCTCACCCTGAATCTGGAGAGAAGGAAGCCTCTTCTGCTGGCCTTTTGCCTGTAGTCTTTTCCTTTGTCCTCCATGAATACAAGATGTCCCAGGATGGATCCAGGCTCCGAATGATAAGACTTCATGGTGGCACATGGAGATGTCAAATTCGAATCCCTGGAACCCATAAATGTCACCTTATAAGGAAAATCGTTTTTGTTTTTGTTTTTGTTTTTTGCAGATGTGATTAAGAGTTATATGTGGGGAGATCATCTTAGACTACCTGGATGGTCCCCAAATGCAATCACATGTATCCTTATAAGAGAAGGCAGAGGAAAATCTGGCACAGTCAGAAAGGAGAACCTAATGTGATCTTGGAGGCAGAGAGTGAAGTGATGTAGCCACAGGTCAGGAACACTGGCAGCCGCCAGAAGCTGGAAGATGAAAAGAAAAGATTCTCCTCTAGAGCCCTCAAAAAAGGCCAAAGCCTTACCCCCACTGGCACCTTGATTTTAGTTAGGTGAAACTGATTATGAACGTCTGGTCTTCAGAACTGTGAGAGAACAAACTTCTGTTACTTTAAGTTACTTCTGTTGTTACAGCAGCCATGGGAAACTAATACACTTTAGTTACCTGGATCAGACCTTCAGCATCCCCAACTTCCTGCATCTCTGCTGTGGTCCCAAGAGCATTTCGGCACACTAACTTCTATGGCATTCCTGAGGAAGATTTGATTTCTTTCCTCCCTCAGTGACTCAGGGGACTTACAATCTTCTATTCCATCCTGACCTTTTGAGAGCAAATAAGAGGAAACTAAAGCTCCACCATAATTTTTGTTGTTGTTGTTGTTAGAATCTTACTCTGTTGCCCAGGCTGGAATGCAGTGGCACGCTCATGGCCACCACAGCCTCCACCTGCTAGGCTCCGGCGATCCTTCTGCCTCAGTCTTCTAAGCAGCTAGAACTACAGGTGCAAGCTACCACACCTGGCTAATTTTTTCATTTATTGTAGAGACAAGGTCTTGCCAAGTTGCTCAGACTCGTCTTGAACCGCTGGGCTCAGGCAATCCTCTCGGCTTCACCTCCCAAAGTGCTGGGATTACAGGCATGAGCCACCACAGTCGGCTTCAACCATCAATTTCTAAGCTCCTTGTAAAAAAAAAAGGAGGTGTGGAGTCCAAGTGAGGATTGACTATATAATTCTGTTGTATGCAGGTGAAGTTTGAGCTTCTAGTGGGCCCTCCCTCACCCTGAGGGTGAACAAGGTACCCAGTGTGTTGTCACATTCCCTCTCTTCCCTCCCTCTCTTCCTCCCCTAGCAGTATTCAGCGTCTGCTGATCCCACCCTTGTGCTAGTTTGACTCGTGTGCAGGGCCCGCTGGTGAGTCAGGACATGTGGTATTCAGTTCGCTGTTTCTGTGGTAGTTCTCTTAGTACGATGGTCTCCAGCTGCATCCACCTTGCTGCAAGGGGCCATGATTTGGTTTTTCTTTATGGTTGCCTAGTATCCCATCACGTATATGTACCACATCTTCTTTATCCCGTCCATGTTCAGTGGGCATCTGGGTTGGTTCCATGTCTTTGCTTTTGGGAATAGTGCAGTAAAGAATATGCATGTGCAGGTGTCTTTTTGGTAGAGCAATTTGTGTTCCTCTGGGTATATTCCCAGGAATTACTGGATTGTAAGGAAGCTCTATTTCCAGTTCTTTGAGAAATCATCACACTGCTTTTCACAGAGGTTGAACTATCTAAACTCCATTTTTAGTTTCCAAATAAAACTATCCCTCCACTGAGGTCCCTTCTGCTCATCTAAGCTGAAATACCACACAAAATATCTCCCAAGCCACTCGACCGCTGTAATGGTCTTGGTTTAAATTGTTTGAATTTAGACAAGTTACTTAACTTTTTCTGGGCTTCAATTTCTTCGTCTGAAAATTAAGAACATAAAACATATACCTAATTCTAAAGAGAAAGGAAACTTCTTTAGCAGTGGGTTATATCTGAAACTCATCAATAAAATTCTTTTCCCCAGGATAAAAACTACCACCTAATTCTTTCTCCAATGCCTAATGACTTTGACTGGACGGATTAGGATACACTGGGATTTTTCTCTCAGAACAATATCTCAGAAAAAAAGGTTACCGTTAATGGGAATCTCGTAAGAGATCTAATGTCAAAGAACGTTAGCCAGTTCAGTAAGCGATACATCACTTTAGGTTATACCACGATTACCAAAGGGGTTTTCAACTCAGCCATAAAAACTATGTTCTAGGTTAAACCTCAGGCAACAAGACTCAATTATGGGGGCAGAAAAGTTATTTTTGTAAAGCTTACATAAGAAATCTCTGATTGAGTTTAAAACCCTGAGGAAAGTAAGGTGAAAAATTCTTCTTTTGCTTTCTTCTTTCTGGACTTAGCATTCCATGCAACTTTATAAAGGGCAAGAGGTTTGTAATGATATTTCATGGTCTTAAATATGCTTCAGAGCTTCGGGGCATTTTAAAAATGTCATCAATATAAGTCAGGTCGAAGAAAAAGTGTCATTTGCTGGAGTCTAAATCAAGTTGGTTGTTGTCCAAGATTTTTTGCCTTTAGGAGAAGCGAGAGGGTGGTGCAAGACAATGAATCACTTTCTCCAGGTATTTGGAGTCCCCTGCACGCCTGGGGATGAAAAGTATCTTGGAAGCAGCCCCGATGGCCTCAGAGAGCCTATCTGTGCACACTCTGTCACTTACCAGAAGAGCTGAATGGTGAGAGAGGAGGCTCTCATCCCAGGACACCATGGCCTGGATAGTAGGACAAGTTGACCTCTCACTCCCTGAGCAGTACTTCTCTGGGCTTCTGTGGTGTTGCCTGGAAACTTATGGAATTCAGTCAAACGGTCTTGAAAGTTCCTTCAAGCTCAAATACTCTGATCGCACAAAGGCCAAGGGAAACTGGGGAGACTGAAGGGTCCATTCACAGAGTCAGCACATCAGAGGACGACCACATAAAGGACTCGGAAGGTAACCAACACTGCACTAGGCAAGATTCAAAAAACCGGGGGAGCCAGGCTCAGTGGCTCAGCCTGTAACCCCACCCCTTTGGGAGGCTGAGGGGAGTGGATTGCCTGAGCCCGCGGGTTCGAGACCTGCCTGGGCAGGCGAGACCTCATCTCTACAATAAATCAAAAAAATTCGCCGGGCGTGGTAGCATGCGCCTATAGTTCCAGCTACTCGGAAGGCTGAGGCGGAAGGATCGCCGGAGCCCAGCAGGTCAAGGCTGCGGTGGCCGGGAGCGGCTACTGCACTCCAGACTGGGCGACAGTGAGACTCCAACTCAAAAAAAAAAAGGGGAGGGGGGGAAACACTGCATTTAGGGAGGAAACCTTCTACTCCTCAGGAGGGCCTTCCCTAAAAACGCAACAGGACTAGAGATTGTAGTGCTTCCATGCTCTCAGTTGGAGTCCTCTTGGCTGATTTTTTTCGTTGCACTTATTGTGACTAGAAGTTATCTTTTCTCTTAAACTATGTGTTTGTTCAACAGGGGTACCTGCGTAATGAACATTTGTACACCTACCCCTGAATCGTACCCCCACATCTTTAAAATGAAAAAAAAAAAAGAAATGCAGGGATCACTAAAAAAAAAAAAAAAAAACAACTATGTGTTTGTTTATTACCTGTCCTTATCCACAAGACATGAGTTCTGAGAGGACAGGCTCCCTGTCACCATGGTAGAGTGGAACGTTCCCAGTCCATGGTTGGAGAGCAATAAATATTTACTGACTAAATGAGTGGACAGCTCACGCCTGTCATCCCAGCACTTTGGGAGGTGGAGGCGAGAGGATTGCCTGAGTCCATGGGTTCAAGACCAACCTGAGCAACTTGGCGAGACCTCATCTCTACAGTAAACCATTAAAAAAATTCGCCAGGCATAGTGGCACATGCTGGTAGCTCCAGCTACCTGGAAGGCTGAGGCAGAAGGATCACCTGAGCCCAGCAGGTCAAGGCTGTGGTGGCCGTGAGCATGCCACTGCACTCCAACCTGGGTGACAGAGTGAGACTCCAACTCAAAAAAAAAGAATAAATGAATGAATGATTGAATGAATCTACTTTGGCCTTTGGAAAAAAATCAAAGTGGATTGAATGAATCTACTTTGGACTTTGGAAAACCTTTTCAACAGGAGTGATCTTTTCAATATGCAGACTTAATTGTATCATTTCCCAGCATAGAACCCAACAATGGCACTAAGAATAAAAGCTAAATCTCTCATCCAGGCTCATCACTGGGCTCTGGCCACCCCTCAGGTCCCTGTGGTTCCACTGACCTTCTCACAGTCAGAAACCCAACCTCTCTGGCCCAGATTCATTTCTTGTTCTTGTTTTGATCTTGCAGCTCTTGAGCCAAGGTCTCACTCTATCGCCCAAGCCGGAGTGCAGTGGCACAATCACAGCTCACCGTAGCCTTGACCTTCTGGGCTCAGGTGATCCTTCTGCCTTAGCCTCCCAAGTAGCTGGAACTGCAGGTGTGCATAACCACACCCCATTAATTTTTTTATTTATTTGTAGAGATGAAATCTCACTATATTATCTAGACTAGTCTCGAACTTCTGGGTTCAAGCAATCCTCATGCCTCAGTCTCCCAAAGTGCGGGGATTACAAGTATAAGCCGCCGTGCCCAGTTCCCAGGTCCATTTCTTCTCATGCACTGTGCTAATTCTTCCATGCAGCCTTTGCACACATCATTCCCTCTATCAGGAACAGGATCATACTCTGCTAAAATCACACCAAAGTTCACTCCCAACCATCACCCAAAGAGCTCTCTTTCTCTCCCTCCATGTCTTGGTTCAGGAGTCTCTTCCTCAGACAAAAGCTTTCTCTGACCCACAGGCAGTACACTCTCCCTGGAGAGCCCAACCTTCTCTCCTTCCATGCACTCACCATGGCGTGCATGCAGATGTTTACTTATTCCATATTTGTCTCACAACTCTCTCGCTCACTTTGTTGTGAGAACTGATAGAGCCGGACCCAGTGTGCTCCGCTTACCCTAGAGTCCACACTCAATCTTGGCAGAAGAAATGAATGAACAAACAAATGAACTGCTAGCAGCTTCATATATAGATAAAGCCAAAACCTCTATCAGATTTCTAGAATATTCTTTTTTTTTTTTTGAGTTGGAGTCTCACTCAGTCGCCCAGACTGGAGTGCAGTG
>NW_007249752.1:430661-492027 GCF_000164805.1 Carlito syrichta | reverse complement strand
TCAGCCTCCCAAAGGCACGGGATTACAGGCTGAGCCACCGAGCCCGGCTAGAATATTCTGATAAATTGTTTTTAAAGTCCACTGTCATGAGTAATAGGAGCAGACTTCCTTTCAAAATCGATCGCCTCAGACTCCAAAGTCATCCTCCTTTCGGCCGGTTAATCATATCAGAGACCAGAAAGGAAGGCCTCCCCAAGATATAATCCTCCCGCACGGCCGGAGTTCCCTGCTGCCCTGTCTCTTTATACTCACTCGTTCCGACCAGAACGTTTTAATTTGGAGAAAATAATGAACCTCCAGAGGCAAAGAGAGACGGGGAGGGCGGCACAGAGGGCCACGGAATTTGAGCCCGTGTCTGGTTACCATTTAGGGCCTACCAGGAAGCAACTAGAGCCAAAAGCCAAAGAACTGGCGCTTGCAACCGCTCTTTGTTCTGTCTTTAAAAAGAACATTCCACAAAACATGGTCCTGGGGCTCAGAGCAAAAATGCTTTCTGCCTCGTGGAGGATGCACAGGACATGTTCCTGCAACCTCTTAACAACTCACAGGAAAACATTTGCTGTTAGGAGAGAAAAGACCGGCCATGTGCTCAAGATAGAGAGACCAGAGAGAGAAGTATTTTATCCAGGGAGAGATAGGATCACACATGTTGATCCCCAGAACACACAGCTCTTTAGGAGATAATCTCGGTACTCACCAGAAAACAAGAGGAAGAGAATTGCACAAATAGCCCTTTTGGCAGAAAGCACACAGCTAATAACAAAGGAAAGTGCAGAGATACAGAGAAGCTGAGGGATAGTTGTGTGGACACAGAATCAAATGGCAAAAGCTTTTTGGGGGGAGCAGACCCAGGAGCTTGAGCTCAGGACCAAAGTGATACTCCCAGATAAGAGAAAAATGTAAACAGAACCTGATAATTCACCAGCGTGGGTTCCAACCCAGGAAAAAAACATCCATAAATCTTGGAGAAATGCGATAGGTGGGAACCGGGGCAAATGACTCTAATCCAGATCTTATCCTGATTTACGTTCCAGAGCTAGAAAGCGAATAAAAAATTGGAGGTGAACTATCGGTGAGTTGACAGTTTTCTTCCACAGAACCCCCCTCGTGCTGTCTCTGGAGGGGGATGCCTGGGCTGGAGTTCTGACTCCTGCTGTAACTGGAGCAGCCGGTTTACCTCCCTCGGGACACTCATTTTCTCACGTGTAAAAGGAGGGTGTTTTCTGCGCCTCCGGGACCCACGAGGTCCCTAACGTCTGGGCAGGATAACAGTGTGTGGGGAACAGCAGACTCCTGGACTCCCCCGCCCCCGACTTCCGCTCTTGGCTCTTCCAAGGACCAGCTGTCTGACTTTGGGCAGGTTGCTCAGCTCCTTTCAGACTCAGTTTACTCACAGAAAAAACAATGAAGAATCACTTTTGTGGTTGAAAGACGTTCAATAACGTGCTCGAGGTTACTTGGTCAGGATTCAGATTCAAGTCTTATTGATGCCAACAACTCTGTTCGTTCCAAGGAAGCACACGCCAACATCAAGTTTCATATTCATGAATGACAGCCGTCGATGATAAGGACTGAAAGTCATCGTCAGCCACAGAAAGTCCCAGCACTTAAAAATGTTCAGCAAGTGTGAGGCACTCTCTTGTTTACAATGGCAAGTCTCTTAAGCCCAGTGTCTTGAGAAAGGGAAGAGAATGAATAACAACTCAATTTCTTATAAGGTAAAGTATCTACACTTCTCCTCCCCTGTCTCTATCCGAAGTCTTTCTTCTGAATATTTATCTCAGGTCCTGACTCTCAAATAACATCTGTTGAGCCATCTCAAGTTTGCTGCCCATTTGAAAATCCACACAGTTGACCAAGTACATCAAGAGGTACCTGAGAAGAGTTGTTTTGAAAGACTCAGGGTCTGGCTTGAGAAAATGTGTGCTTTCCTGTTGTCAAAAGCCCTTTGACTTTAAATATCTTCAATTGCTTAGTCTCGCATCTGTGGGACATATGATGGGGGTTAAAGTCACTAGGAAATGAGCCCCGTTTTATTTCAGTTTTTAGGGTCTCTGGGTACCAAAACCCATTCTGTTTCCTGGAGAAGTACAACTTTTTCCCGATGGATTTTTCAAGGTTTCACTCCAATTTCTAAACACCGTCTATGTCAGCCAGACCCATCTCCATTACGTCTGGTATTGGATGGAAATCATCAAGCCACCATGGCACTAAGATTTCTGTTTGGTTTTTTAACTGAAACCTTGCGAGGAAGCTCTCAACACCCACTCCTCCCTGCTTAGTGCCAATGAACTAAATGGGTCGACACTGGTCCTTCCAGCACTCAATCCTGAAGCCCTAACTCCATCCAGAGCAAACTCAAAGAGTCAAAGAACACCCAACATGGTCCTGGCATATAGAAGATGCTCAATAAATATTTGCCAAATGAAAGCAAGAGAAACAAAGACAATACCTCATCAACAGGGGTACCTGCATGATCAATGTTTGTATACCTAACCCTGAATTGTACCCCACACCTTTATAATAAAAAATTTTAAAAAAAAGAAACTGCCAAACTATTTTTGAGAATGGTGGTACCATTTAGGTTCCCACCAATAACATATGAATGATTCAGTTTCTCTGCATCTTCAGCAGCATTTGATGTTGTCATCATCTTTTATTTTAGCTTTTATGATAGGTGTATGCTAATAACTCATTGTGGTTATTGTTTGGATTTCTCTAATGGCTAATGATGAACATCTTTCTGTGTGATTACTTGTCATATGTATACCCCCTTCAATAAAATGTTTCTTCATGTCAAAAAAAGTGAAAGAAACAAGACAAGATGCAGGGGAACGATCACACATGGTAGTGAGTACTTCGCCCGGTCCCTTGTATACTAAAGGGAACACAGTCTCTTCCTTTATACCTGAGGCCTTTCTCCAATTATACATTAGAAGACTGAGGCTGAGAAAGACATGCTAATGGTTTAGAATGATATTCAACCCCAAATCTTCCGCACTAAACCACGTCCACATACCCCCTCCCACCCTAGCGAAATTTCTGCTGGCATCAGTTATCCCATGCATGGGATGACAACGAAACCAAATCAAAGAGATGTTTTCTCTAGGCCTCTCTGATGCTCTGTAGCAGGCAAGTCCCACCTGCAGACCGCGGACCACGTGCAGCCCAGGACAGCTAGCAATGTGACCCCACAAAATCTTTTAACATCGTGTTAAAACAAACATTTCTGGCAAGTACCTTGAGAAGCTTTATTACGTATATATGCTAACAATATAATTTATAGGCAGCACCATTTCTCTTTACTCTGTAGGATTTATAAAGAGCTAGGGAATGCCCTCCCTCAATACTTAAAGTTAGAACTTTACCAAAACTATTTTGTGCAAAAAAAAAGAGTTTTCATGCCAGACATTCCATTTTTCTGTGTTATCTCCAAATAAAGCAATCTGAAAATTGAGTCTTTTGACAGTCAGGGATTGAGTTTCAATTAAATTTAACAGAAAACACAAATAGCAGTGGCTTAAAAGAGGTCTAGACCAGGCTCCATGGCTCATGCCTGTAATCCTTGCACCTTAAGAGGCTGAGTTGGGAAGATTGACAGAGGCCAGGAGTTTGAAACCAGTTTGGGCAACATAGTGAGATCTTGTCTCTATAAAAAAAATTTTTTTAATTAAATAAAAAAAGAAAAAGTCTCAAGATGAGAAATTAATGGAATTTCTACAATGTCATCAGGATGCAAGCCTCTACTATCCTCAGCACATAGTTTTCAAACATATAGTGTCTTCATGGTCCCAAAGATGGTTACTGGAGCACCAGCCATTACAATGACCATTCCAGGCAAGAGGAAGGTGTGAGGACCAAGAACAAAAGGTACAGCCCAGTTGAGATAATTCTCTCTAAATTTCCCTTCCCAGAAGTCCCGCCCAGTTATTTCTGTTAACGCCTCTTTGACTGAGCTAAATCACATGATCACCCCTGCCCACAAGAGAAACTAGAAAATATATATATATGAGGTAGGTTCACTGGCAATCCAACAAAACATGATTCTGTTGGTAACAAAAGGAATAGAATATTAGATGAGCAACTACCAAGCCAAACACAAATGCCTTAAATATTACTTAAATATACGACATTTAAAGAATGTCTTTTAGTTCCATGAAATCAGACACTTGGGGGGATTACTTGATGTGTAGAAGGCAGAATCTCTGTTTCTGTGGAGTATAGCAAAGTAATATCATACCCCATGGCTCCAAATACAGAATAGTGCACAGGTCAAAAGTTATCCAGATTATTTTTTTAAATAAATCTAAATAAAAAGAAAGCATAAGTCAAGCATGGTGCTCATGCCTGTAATCCCAGCACTTTTGGATTCCAAGGTGGGAGAATTGCTTGAATCAAAGTGTTCAAGACCAGCCTAGGCAAAAATAGAAGACTTTGTCCCGACATAAAATTTTAAAAATGAGCCAGGTGTGGTGGTGCACACCTGTAGTCCCAGCTATTTGGGAGGCTGAAGCAGAAGGATCATCTGAGCCCAGGAGGTCGAGGCTACAGTGAGCCGTGATTGTGCCATAGTCCTCCAGCCTGGGTGACAGAGTGAGACCCTGACTCAAAAGAAGAAAAGAAAGGAAAAAAAAGGAGAGAGGGAGAGAGGGAGGGAGGGAAATATTTTATCCAGAATATAAATGAATCATTAAATACACTGGCTTCAAAGTCTCTGAACTATTGATCTCTGAGATTTAAACTTTCATCCCATGTTCCCCAATAAGCCTAGAGACACGTGTGCCTGATCTTATGGCTAAAAACAAAGTGCCCCTGATTAGAGAAAGAGGCTATCACATTCAGAAAACTCAAAGATTTTCCCTTCTTCTCCCACAGGGCCCATCTCCAGAAGCTGCTGGGAATCTCCATCCGCCCAGGTAAGAGGGACTCAGAGAACTCAGCACCTGCATGGTTGTCAAGAATCCTGGGCTCTCCATGTTGCGATCAACCTTAAAGCTACCTAAGGTCGGTCAGTGCCTTCTGAAAGCACAGAAAGGAAGAGAAGGAAGGCAAATGCAGGCTAGTGAGCAAAGGGACAGAGCCTGCCACCAAGGACTTCCATCCCAAGTGAAGGTGCCCATATCCCTGTTGTAGCTCTTTTGGGAAATTGTTCTTGGAGACACTGAAGCAATGCTGTGACTTTAAGTTACTTTAGTGTGCTTCTTTAAGATACATCAGGGCCATATGATTGGCTGAGCAGTTGCTGGTCGACATTTGGTTGATGAGTAGAAATTAGAGCCAGGTGTGATGAGACACACCTGGAGCCCCTCACATGTTGGTGATCCAAAGGGTGATATCCATCTGAAGAACAAGAGCTTTCACGATCCCGTCCATTGCGTTCGCGTACCTGATGCTCACATCAGTGTCCACTCATACTATTGCCTTTATTCCAGTCTGTGTTCCCTCTTTTCCAGAAGAATGATTCATTACCAAGCAAGAATGATTGAATGAGAACTATATTGGGAAAGTCGGCTGTGGTGGCGTGTGCTTGTGGTCAAAGCTACTTGGGAGGCCAAGGGAGAAGAATTGCTCGAGCCCAGGAGGTCAAGGCCGCAGTGAGCCATGATTGTGCCCCTGCACTCCAGCCCAGGCAACCGAGTGGGATTCCAACGTAAAGAAAAAGAGAGAGAAACATATCGGGAAAACCCATATGATGGAGTGCGTAAAGCCAAGACAGAAGAGTGGCTCAGCCTGTGATCCCGCGCCTTGGGAGGCTGAGGTGAGTGGATTCCTGAGCCCGCAGGTTCGAGACCCGCCTGGGCAACTTGGCGAGACCTCATCTCTACAATAAATCAAAAAATGAGCCGGGCGTGGTAGCGCGCGCCTGTAGTTCCAGCTACTTGGAAGGCTGAGGCGGAAAGATCGCCGGAGCCCAGCAGGTCGAGGCTGCAGTGGCTGGGAGCGGCCACTACACTCCAGTCTGGGTGACAGAGTGAGACTCCAACTCAAAAAAAAAAAAAAGAATATACGAAAGACTCATATATTGCTCCTATTGATAACACATCCTTGACATCGATGTGCTATGCACATTTCAAAAATACAGATATCTATTTGCAAACACCAAATTATAAACCAATGTGAAATCCTCAGATTTTCTTTGTGTATTTGGCTATACCCTTCTTTTAATGTCATGTAGAAATCACAACTAGAAGGAGGAAAAAAGTGGAAAGGACACGAAATAACTTCTGGAAAACAAAAATGTTTTGTCACCTTGTGCATAAACCGACGCACGTCCAGGTTTTACAGACATCTGCAGGGCTACACTTGATCTTCAGGAGTATTCCAGCCAACAGCATCATCTCACATCTCGGACCCCCTGAGACAATTGCAATTTCCCACATCATATGACTTTTCCGTGTAGGCCATCTTCAGCCGATTTGAGCTTTTATGCAAGCCTGTCCCCTGTCTCAAGGAGTTTCAATCTACTTGAGAAGCCTCCAATGCATTTGTTCTTTTGAAGTCACACCCAGCATCCTGCCCCATTCTGCACACTGCAGGGATGGTACAGGTATTCACTGATTTGTGTATCACGCACCGTATATGAGCTGGGTAGTTGTTAGAATCTAAAGGATCAATAAATATTCCCATTGCTCATTCTCCCACCACACACTCCACATTCAGAACCAGATGGGAGGCACGGGGTCCTGCAGACGAAGATGGAAATGTGAGCTTTATTACTAACCAAAGCTGCTCCTTCAGAACTGCACAGATTGGTTCCCGGGTCCCTGGTCCACCCAGCCATCCATAGGTTTCCTACAGTATTGCCCGCTAACGACTCACCAAATGGAGAGTGCACCCTTCTGTGGGCAGAAGATCTGAAGATGAGCAGATCCAGAAGGGCAGGACAAACTCGCACTGCTCTTTTTGCAAATCACTGAGCAGATAAATCATTCCTTTTCCCCCAAGCTGAGAAGTTAGCAAGGGACTTAGACACAGGATCAGAGCTCTGTCTCCTGTGGGCTGGAAGCTCTTTCCTGTCTGAGAAGACAAGGGCATCTTCCCATTTAAATTCCACAGATGCCTGACTTTTTCCCCCTGGATGTTAATCTACTGTCCTGTGAGGATCGTTTATATTTATTATGTGCCAAGCCCGACACCCAACACATAATTCAAGATAACTCACTCATAAATTCTATGAATAGGATTTATATATCCCAGATGGGTAGGAGTTTTGATCTTTAGAACTGAACAGATTTTTGTAATTCACAAAATACCCTGCAATGCACATAGTTCTATTCCTCGCGGTTCCTAGGGAATCTCCCATGTGCTGGGAGATTATGGAGCAAAGACGGTGAAATGAATCCTAAGCTTGAAGAATTTGTTATAAAGACGTTGAGAAATGTTTTGGGGGATAGTGGATTTATTCCATAAGAGTGTCCTCTCTGACTCTTTTCAGATGACTAAGATACATAAGCTGAGGAAAGAATTGTTTTTAAGGTGGCTTAGAAGTAACAAAAGTGTTGTTTGTACTACATGCCAGGGTACTACCTTAAAGGAATCAACCTTTTTTATTTTTATTTTTTCGTGGTTTAATTCTGCAAAGCCTTTTTTTTTTAACTTTTTTTTTAAACTTCCAAACTTTTTTATTTTAAAATTTATTTTAAATTTTTTTATTTTAAAATTGTGGGGTACTCTTCAGGGTTAGCTACACAAATATTCATTGTGCAGGTACCCTTGTTGATGCGGTGTGCCCCCCTCCTCAGGCAGATTTCAACTACTGTCACTCCCACCTCCCTGACCCCTCCCCCACAGTGTCCCGCTACTGTCAATCCTTTTCTTATAGTATTATAGTAGTTGTTCAAGGTCTCCTTAGGAGTGAGAACATGTGATACTCAGTTCTCTGTTTCTGTGAAAGATCACTCAGTATTATAGACTCTAAGTCCATCCAGGTTGCTGCAAAGTTCATGATTTTGTTCTTCCTTATGACTGCGTAATATTCCATTGGGTATATGTACCACCATTTTTTTTTTCTTTGAGTTGGAGTCTCACTCTGTCACCCAGACTGGAGTGCAGTGGCCGCTCCCGGCCACCGCAGCCTCGACCTGCCGGGCTCCGGCAATCTTTCCGCCTCAGCCTTCCAAGTAGCTGGAACTACAGGCACGCGCTCCCACGCCCGGCTCATTTTAATATATTATAGAGATGAGGTCTCGCCAAGTTGCCCAGGTGGGTCTCGAACCCGCGGGCTCAGGCAATCCACTCACCTCAGCCTCCCAAAGGCGCGGGATTACAGGCTGAGCCACCGAACCCGGCTTGTACCACAATTTTTTTATCCAGTCCTCTTTTGACGGGCAGCACAGTTGGTGCCATGTTCTTGCTATTGTGAACAAGGCCGTGATAAACATACATGTGCGGGTATCTTTTTGATAGAGTGATTTGAGTTCTTCCGGGTATATTCCCAGTAGGGGGATTGTGGGGTCATATAGAGGGTCGAATAGAACTTTTAGGAATCACCACCTGAGGAATTAGCCTGTTTAATTCTTGGTCTTGGGTTAGTGGCCAATCGAAGACACATTAATAGAGGTCGGGCATGGGTGACTCACACCTATAATCCCAGAACTTTGGGAGGCTGGGGAATTGCTTGAACCCAGGAGTTCAAGGGCAGCCTGGGCAACAGCATAAGACCCTGTCACACACACACACACACACACACACACCCTTAATAAAAATGGCAGCACATAGTTCTTCATATATTAGAACTATTCGCAGCTGTGGGCTTTTGAAGAGTATCTTAGTAGGAAAGATAAGCAAGACTATCATAGAGAGACAACTCTTACATCTCAGAGGCAAATTTAGCACAGTAAAGATTTGTGTAAAGCCCATGGCACAGTCCAACAAGAATCAGAAGAGGGTTCTGCTCCTTGTTTAGAGGTTCATCTTATGCATTCATCTTCTTCTTCACTGAACTCTCTCCATTCCTCCCAAGGATGAGAAAAAGAGAATGAGGATGGGAGCTGGAACGTTGGGCTTGGTTTGGTTTTCAAAGAGCCAGGCCTAGAAATGGCATCCACATCACTTCTGCTTTGGCCAGAACTCAAGCACGAGCCACACCTCAGTGCCAAGAGGGCTGAGAATGTAGTCCACAGAGTGCCCTGGAAGAACAGGACAGGAGTCGCAGAGATGTCGAGTGCCACAAGTGTCAAGAATAGCCAGCAGCCGGGCTCGATAGCTCAGCCTGTGATCCCGTGCCTCGGGAGGCTGAGGTGAGTGGATTGCCTGAGCCTGCGGGTTCGAAACCCGCCTGGGCAACTTGGTGAGACCTCATCTCTACAATAAAACAAAAAATTAACCGGGCGAGGCAGCTAGCGCGCCTGTAGTTCCAGCTACTTGGAAGGCTGAGGCGGAAGGATCACCGGAGCCCAGCGGTTCGAAGCTGCGATGGCCGGGAGCGGCCACTGCACTCCAGTCTGGGCAACTTAAAAAAAAAAAAAGAACAGCCGGGACTGAAGGAAGTCAGTCACGAAAAGACCATATATTAAATGATCCAATTCATATGTAATATCCAGAACGAATGAACATATAGAGACAGAAGCAGTTTAGTGGTTGCTTAGGGCTAGGAGGAGTTGGTTATAGGGGCGTGAAGAGGTAATAACTAAGGGTGCCAAGTTGCTTTTTGAGGTAATAGGAATGTTCTGAAATGGACAGTGGTTATGGTAGCACATCACATATATTTGGGGATATACTAAAAAAACGATTGAATTGTATATCACAGATGGATAAACTATATGGCACATGAATTAGATCTCAATAAAGCTCTTTAAATAAGGAAACAGGACCAATAAGTGAATAGGAACTCACTGTACTATCTCAACAACTTTTCTATAGTAAGATAAAAGTTTACCTTTAAAAAAAAAACTATGGATAAAGTGCCAGGACCAATTTTAAGGTATAGTGGATTTGTCATACCACTTTTTTTAATCAGGCAAAAACTAGTGAAAACGAATACCAGAAGCCCTATGTTTCAAGTCAGAAAACTCTGACCTTGAAGGTGGTTTCTAGTCTCTCTGAGCATCAGTTTTCTAGTCTGTAAAATGGAAACAATACATTGACTTCAACAGTTTTGTTGTATTAAGATATTAAATTGGAAATCATGTGGGAACCCGGGCATGCAGTTGGCTCTAGATGAAAGCATATTAATCATTTAAGCTTTTCAAAAGGGAAATGTAATGTTAAAAACATAAATAACACAGCAAAACGTTTGTCAAAGACCTGAATAGACACTTCACACAAGAAGACATTCAAACAATCAATAAGCATATGAAAGAGTGATCAACATTATTAGTCACCAGGGAAATGCAAAGCAAAACCACAGTGAAATAAGTGAAATAGCTCCACACACTCACCAGAATGCCTAAAAATTAAAGCTGACTCTACTAAGCATAAACAAGAATGTGGAACCACCAGAACCCTCATCCATTGCTGGTAGGTGATTAAAATTGTTCAATCCTTTTGAAAACAAATTGGTACCCTGATAAATTGAAGTGTTCACCTACCCTATGACCTAACAATAACATTTCTAGACATAAATCAAGAGAATAAGTGTCTTTGCTCACAAAAATGCCCGTACATAAATAGCAACTTTATTCATAATAAGCAAAAATTAGAAACAGCCCAGGCAGGTATCCATCAGTACGAAGATGGATAAACAAGTGGTAGTTTCTCCATACTAATAGAATAGTACTGAGCAATAAAAAAAAAAGAGACTACTGATATACATAACAAAATAGATGAATTTCAAAAAACAAATGTTGGATGAAACAAAGTTTAAACTGAAGATCACATGTGTGTGATCCCATTTATATTAAGTCCTTGGACATAGAAAACTAATCTATAGGGACAGACAGCACGTCAGTGGTTCCCCAAAGTTGGTTGTGCAATAGTACGCAATTGGAAAGAAGCATGAGTTAACTTTCTAGGATGATGGGATCGCTTCATATTTTAATCGAAGTATACGTATTTGTCAAAATTCATTGTGCTGAGCGCAAGATGTATACATCTTATTGAATATAATAAAGCACTAGGAACATGAAACATAAGGAAATGGAGGCCCTGTAAGGAGAGAAGAAGCTATTTGGTCCTTTTTGCTGTGGAAATGAGAGAGTGGGTAGTGTGTATATGTTAATTGTCTGCATCTGTATCCTGCCAGCCGCGTTCCCAAGCCATCAAGGTGCAAAACCCTGGAAAAGTGCCTCCAGTCAATGTCCTCTAAAGACAACTCCGCAAATGACCATGCCCAGTGTCAATTCTGCAGATCAATATAGTCCCCATCGCAGTAAAACAAATAAATACACAGCCCAGACATGTCTTGGATCCCATTTTTTTTTCAGTTATATGAGGAGTACCCCCCCAAAAAAAACACCAGAATTACCTTTCTTGGAAGCCTTGCCCTGCTAGGTAAATGTTCTAGGAACCCATCCGCATCCATGTATCAGTTAGCGGTGTTGTGAGAGGCTGTGTTCAGTGTCAGTGAATTTTTCTGTCTTTGTTTTTGAGATTCTTTCAGCACGTAGGCCCATTTCACGATGGGTGATTTACACAAACAACCTGTTCCCACCTTGCTGAGTGTTCAGCAGTCTTTGACCAGAAAACAGCATGTCTTCCATGCCCCACTCTCCCTATTCACCTGTTCATGCCCGAAGTATCTTTTTTCTGTTTGTGTCCCCAGATGAAAAAAGTCCCCAAGGAGGAATGTTTTGCCTATGTGGAAAAGGTGAAACAAAAAACAGCAGAAGCACTAAAAGTCATCAAAACTGACCAGCTCAAAAACTGTCTTGAGCAATGGAGAAAGTGTCTCGATAGGTGCATTGCATGAAACGGAGAGTCCTTTGAAGGCGACTGAAGTTTAAATATGCAAGAATAAATACATAATTTTTTATAAATAAGCTCTATTTTGGGGGGCCCTCTCGTCTAAACTTATGAAAACAGGAAATAAAGCACATTGAAAGCAGGGCCGCAAAAAATCCAAAATAGGCTAAAATATAAGTGAAGGCTATGAGAAAAAAAGCTGAAGATGCTTTTTTTTTTTTTAACGTTCCAAATTTATGCCGGCCAAAACTCAGGAGAGGAGGAAATGAGAGTCCTGGGATGGAATGGCAATCAAAGGCAAGGAAACAGCACAGGCACAGCCCTAAGCATAGCAGGGGCCAGGGAGAGAAGCCAAAGAAGTCTGTGCATTAACTTACAGCCGGCAACCGGTTAAAATGAAAATTTAATGACTCTTAAGGCATGTGTCTTATACATGAACAGGAATTGAATCAAAGTTGGATGTAGAGTCCTATTAAATTACTGGAGCAGACCTTATTCCTTTGCTTTTAGACTTTAAAATCCGTGCTTTGGTGTGATAGAAGCAATCAGTAACCTGCTCATAAACTTGGGATTGCCTTTTTTATTTCTTTAAGTTGGGGTCTCAGCCTGTCCCTCAGGCTGGAGAACAGAGGCATGATCACAATTTACCACAGCCTCAACCTTCTGGACTCAGGCGATCCTCCTGCCTCTGCCTCTTGAGTAGCTGGGACTAGAGGTGTGCACCACCACACCTGCCTAATTTTTTTTATTTTTGTAGAGACGAGCTCTCGTTATGCTGCCCGGGCTTAGTCTCAAATTCCTGGGCTCAGGCAATCTTCCCACCTCAGCCTCCCAAAGTGCTAGGATCACAGGTGTGAGTCACCATGCCCAGCTTGGATTGTCTTCCAGTAGTGGATGGGACAATAGTTTTGTTAGCTGTTCTCATTCTCACAATATACGTGTTCAGTAGCTGCTTTTTAGAAATGTCCATAGATTCTGAAATAAGACTAAATTAAATATACATGCATAATGTCTTTGCATAAATAACTACTATTTATGAATTGTGACCATGGTAGTATCTGATTTACTAATGTTTGCCACTGTGATCGTGAATTAATCTAATTTCTCTTAATATTTTAACTTTTTGTATATTTCAAATTTACATTGTTAAGAACTTAAATATTCTTCATGATTCCACCTTCTTTGTGGACTGTCAGTTTCACCAAATAGAAACAACTCTTGTTTTCATCTAATGCTTTTTTCTCAGGCATTATTTTTATACACTATTGATATGAATTTTGTTATGCTTGGCTTTATTTGGGCCAGAATTTGTGCTTGTTTTATCTTTAATATTCTTGGGTTGTTTTGCTTTAGGTAGATTTCTGTGAAACTGCATGTGACTGTATTTTAGTGGTGGTGGTGATAAGTTTTTGCAGCTAACTTGGGTATTTTTGTTTTGTTCAAGGTTCCTGGTTCTCCAATTTTGCAGTGATAACATGCTCCACCAACACAAACAGCACCTCCCTGGTCATATCCTGGAACACGTCAACATTTCTCATTTAAGAATCACACTGTGAGGCTGGGCTCGGTGGCTCAGCCTGCAATCCCAACACTTTGGGAGGCCGAGGCAAGTGGATTGCCTAAGCCTGCGGGTTCAGGACCAGCCCGGGGAGCTTGGTAGCTCACATCTGTAGTTCCGGCTACTCAGAAGGCTGAGGAGGAAAGATTGCCAGAGCCCAGCAGGTTGACGCTGGGGTGGCCGTGAGCGTGCCACTGCACTCTGGCCTGAGTGAAGGAGTGAGACTCCAACTCAAAAAAAAGAATCTCATTGTGAAAGCATGCATCCTGGCCACTAGACCACCAAGGACCCAAGGACCCAAATAGCAGGCATAGGATCTTGCTTTGTCGTCTGGGCTGGAGTGCAGTGGTGTGATCACAGCTCACTGCAGCCTCGAGCTCCTAGGATCAAAATGAACTATGACAGAAGCAAAGAACTGAATACCGCATGTTCTCATTCATAAGCAGGCCCTGACCACTGGTCTCACGAGCACATGAGTGGAATCGGCAGATGCTGGACACTGCCAGGGGAGGGAGGGAGGGAGGGGGAGGGATAGGAGTGGGGATGTGACAGCACAGGGTGCCAGATCCACTATCAGAGGAGAAAGGGCCAGCTAGAATTCCACACTTTACCTGCATGCCACTTATTTCTGTAGTCAATCCTCATCGGTACCCCCCAACTCTAAAATAAAATTTTAAAAGAGGGGGAAAAAAAGAATCCTAGCGTCTATCTCTGGCCACCTCCCCCATAGGGTGGATTTTCAACAGTTCCTCATCTCCCCCAGGACCTCCAGACGATTGGAAACCAGACCCCAGGGCCTAGGTTTCACCACTCTGTTTACAAGCGTTCCTCTTTGCCACCCATGAGCCTTTCCTGTCTCCTGCCTCAAATCCAATTCTGGTTCAACTCAACTCTCCTCTTGGTCTTCACCTGCCCCCGGCAGCTGGACACGGATGAGCTTGGTGTCGTCACCAGACTGACTTTGTCTCTTCATCCAACTCCTGAGCGCACTTTTGTCCTATGCTTTCTCCTGAAACCCAACCCTCTGCTCTTTCACATTACAAGAGTATATCAAAATTTCTTTTCCCTGTCAAGAGAATATATTCTTTTATCAAAAGACTTAATCTCTTTAGCCACTTTTTCTCTGACTTCAAGGGCTAGAACAATGGTAGATCTGTATGTTCCATCCACTCTCTCAATCCAATCTTGTATCCAAGATATAGGATTGCTAATAATATACTCAGAACAAACCAAATGTTTTTTTTCGGTTTAATGAAAGAGGACAGGGCCCATAGCAAGCAGATGGAGCTGAAGCAGATAAGTGAAGGCCCGCCGAGGGTTTTGTTGCAACCCTCTGAGGCCCTTTTGCTAAGAGAATCAAAGAGACGTCAGTCTAGAAAAAGCACCATATCTATTCCCCTATGAGCCAGCATATTATTAAGAACAAAAAGTGCACTATTGCCCCAGGGAAGAGAGAAAAGTAACTAGGCCTCTGAAAAAAAGTGCAGCAGAAAAACAGATTACCCAGTCATACTAAGAAAACTTCTCTTGTGAATGATCAGTTCCTGGAATAATCATTAAATTTAAAAGGTCTTATTATTTTACTTGGTTTCACTGCCTCAAACTGTATCTGCTAAATAGATCAACTGCATCCTTTATTGCAGGCCTAATGGAATTTTGGCATCGAAAACCTGATCCATTTTTGGTTTTTACCTTATAAAACTTCATGTCCATCAGATCCCTTAATGGACAGAGAAGATTATTAAACCTCCAGGCATTTCTACAGCCATGGCCTAGAAAGGGACAAAATCCATTTTTAAAAATTTATTGATGGTTCGTGTTTTACAAGGTGACTTCTAATTGGATCTAATTCACTGGCAAAACTCAAGTTGGCTGAACTCGCCTTTGTAATTCGTGGTTCAGGAAGGAAGATCCCAAACCTGATGGATCTTTTTAGCAACAAGGAGGAAAAATGATTAGCCGGCCCAGACAGAGTCTGAGAGGCACTTCCTACATTTCATATTTTCATGAAGTTGAGTTTTGGTCAGGTGGGTCTCCACACAGAGAAGCATGTCCGAACACTTTTCTCCAACAATTTTCTCCAATCCTTCAGGCATCTGGGATAGGGTTGGCATGATCAGTATGACACCAGAAATGTTATAAGACAGAGCTCAATTATAAAAGATTGTTGAGATTGAGATGAGTTTGGTGGTTCCTATTTATTTCCTCACGGCTTATTTCCTGGACAGAGCTTGACAGAGAGGGCTGGGAATCTTCATAATGTACTATCAACTTTGGAGTTAGACCTGCATGTAACTCTGTCCTGCCATTTATTTCCCATGTGACCTCACCTCTCTGAGCTTCGGTCAGATAGAGATAGAGTAGCACTCACCTTGCAGGTTGATAGACATGATCGCAACGGAAAGTCCCTGGCACATAGTAAGTGCTAAGTAAAGCAGGTGCTCAATAAGGAAAAGTGCATATGTTGACAATTTAATTCTTTCCGAGGACTTGTCCACATTTCGCTTCACTTTTTTCTGCACTCTTACCCGCATGCAACAAGGTGAAAAGAGTAAGGAACTTGCACACAAAAGGTAGGTGCTCAGGAAATATTTAATAGCTTGGTTGAATTTAATTGTATCCTTAACCTTGATTAAATTACCAAGACCCCAGGAAGGCACAACAGACCCTCGGCAGCCCCCAGAAAGACCAGACTGAGCCTGGTCTTAGTTTTCTTTCTTTTTTTTATTATAAAGATGTGGTGTATAATTCAGAGTTAGGTATACATACATTGATTATGCAGGTCCCCTTGTTGATGAGGTGTGCCCCTCCCTCCCCTGGCAGTTTCCCTCAACTGCCAATCCCACCCCTTCCTCCCCTGACAGTTTCCCGCTACTGCCAAACGCTTTCTTTCAAGGTCCACTTATAAATGAGAACTTATGGTACTCTGTTCTTTGTTTCCGTGATAGATCACTGAGTATGATCGACTCCAAATTCATCCAAGTTGCTGCGAAGTTCATATATTTGTCCTTCTTTATGGCTACATAATATTCCATTGTGTATATGTACCACATTTTCTTTATCCAGTCCAGCTTTGATGGGCAAGCAAAAGAAACCATCAAGGGAGCAGGGAGACAGCCCACAGAATGGGAAAAAAAATTTGCCAATTGTATATATCTGACAAAGGCCTAACATCTAGGAGCTACAATGAACACAAACATACCGAAAGGAAAAAACTAACAGCCCCTTTAAAAAGTGGGCAAAAGACATGAATTGACACTTCTCAGAAGAAGATATATGGGCCGCCAACAGACACATGAAAAAGTGCTCAGCCTCACTCACCATCAGAGAAATGGCCTTAGCTTTCGAAGCTAATCTAGATGTGGGAAGTTAGGACAGAGGGGGTCAGCCACAATGCAATAAAGCAAGTGGATGGTTTTCAGGATCTGGAGAGGTGAAGAGTAATTAGCGTCTTAGACACATGAATCAGGGTTAGCACCATCCTGGTGTTGGCCACTGCTCATGGAAATTCCCCAAAGTCCACTTCAGACTTCTCAGAACCCTCTCCCAGAAAACTTAAGAGTTCCTAAAATTATTCCAGGATTTAGGAGTGAAATTTTTATCACCCCACTGGTCAGCCAGACACCTGAAATGACCCAGTTTCTTGGTACCAGTCAGCTGGTCATCTTAACTTCAAGGGTCCCTTTTTTGCTGAGACTTGGGAGTCAACGGAACAGCTTGGGAGAAACATGTTTTCACTTTTTGATCTACGATAGCAGACGCATGGTATCATCCCATTCGCCCATTCTGGTCTAATTCATGTATAATTACGTCATTTCTGATCATTGCTATAGAGGTCATAGAGGGCACTTGTTTCTCTTTAAGTCTGATCAGCTTAGGTGAACTTACATAGACACTTGAGCCTTGATGCTTTGCAGCTTCCTAATCATGGAAGGTAGGCAATTTGTGGAGGTATTTAACTTTGCATAAGGTTTCTGCTTCATTTTGGTAGCGCAGGCCTGGGATCCAAGTGAAAGTGAAATGGAAAACTACCCCACAGATTCTCATCATTCCACTTTAAAGCTCAAGACAGGCAGCTAGGAGCCCAGGCCAGGTGGACACTGCCCTTGTGGGAACACAGGCATAGCTTTGTGAGGCTCTCAGAGGACTGGCTACAGCCCATGCAAAGGGGCTAGGCTTACAAGCCCTAGAATTCACATCTGCTATTCAAATGATCAGAAAACAGGGCTTACCCTATCCCACAAAGAGGGACCCATGAGAGAGATATGCTCCTCTTTCTTTTTAAAACATAATTTAATGGACAAATAATAACTGTATATATCCATGGGGTATAATATGTTTCTATACATGTATACATTGCACGATGATCAAATCAGGGTCATTAGCATATCCATCACCTCAAACATTTATTAATTCTTTGTAATGAGAACATTCAAAACCTCTCCTCTATTTTGAAATATGTAATCACAGGCAAAAAAAACCAAAAGTAGACAAATGAGATTACCTGAAACTAAAAAGCTTCTGCACAGCAAAGGAAACAATCAACAAAATGAACAAACAACCTACAGAATGTAAGAAAATATTTTAAAAGTATACATCATGGCCGGGCTCAGTGGCTCAGCCCGTAATCCCAGCACTTTGGGAGGCGGAGGCGAGTGGATTGCCTGAGCCCATGGGTCCGAGACCAGTCGGGGCAACTTGGCGAGATCTCATCTGTACAATAAATCAAAAATTAGCTGGGTGTGGTGGCGCATGTCTGTAGTTCCAGCTACTCAGAAGGCTGAGGCAGAAGGATTGCCTGAGCCCAGCAGGTTGATGCTGGGGTGGCCGTGAGCATATCACTGCACTCCAGCCTGGGCGACAGAGTGAGACTCCAACTCAAAAAAAAAAAAAAGTATACATCATACAAGGAATCAATAACCAGAATATGTAAGGAACTCAAGCAACTCAACAGCAAGACACACACAAACAAACCACACACACACACACAAACAACTTAAAAAATAGAAAATGGCATTTAATAGGCATTTCTCAAAAGAAGACATACAAATGGCCGGCAGATATATGAAAAAATGTTCAATATCACTAATCAGAGCAGGAATACTCCTTTTTCTTCTTGAATTGTAAGTCTAGCTCAATAGTGCCAACATCAGCTTGAGGACAAAGAGTAACCCTCAGCAACCTTTACCCCATCTCATCTTAAAATAAGAAAAGGTAGAAAAATATAGAGAGTAGTGCATAGAGCTAAATGTAGGCTACTCAGGCGACATTAAAATCTTCATAAATGTCCTTTCTTTTACAACAAGTGCTGACATCAGGTCATGGTTATGGCTTCTTAATATCTTTACTTGCTAAAACAAAAAGTTGGCCATCATATGTTATATTCAGTTTCCCCACGCCGCTTTATAAAAAACGATTGCTGGTTCTTAGAATCCAGGAACCTGAAACATCTGGAGAAAGGAAAATAACATAACGCCTGTACTATAAGCCAGCTGTGGGATCTCAAAATCACTCACATTCTCTGCTCTTACGTTTCTTCATCAGGAAATTGCAGGAGGTGGAGAAAGTGCCCCCGCCAAAGGTGGGCTTGGCCATGGCTTTGTGCCATGAGACAAGCCAAGCCTCGGGGAGAGGGAGGTCTCCTGTGTGTCACACACACAATAAGTGGTCATACAAGAGAGGCCATCTTACTGATGGAAATTAAGTAAATTTCACATCATTCTCTAAGTCTAGATCAAGAATTTTCCACAATATACAAATGTTGGCATTCCTTTTTTCTTTCTTTTTAGCAGTGACTGTGACAGCCCTCCCCTGTCACCCACTTTCCTAACCCTGATCTTCTTTTGTATTTTAAATATGAAAAGTAAGACACTGGCACCAAAAGGAGTCTGAGTCCCAAGGCACAGCCCTGTCTTAATCTTCCAGGCTGTCTACTCCCTCACCAGAGTTTCACTTGGGAGGGAGCTTGTGATTAATTTGCCCCAGTGGAGTGGCTCGCAGCACGCTGGCCAGCTCCCCTCTGTTGCGGTCATAAATCTAACAAGGTAATGGACAGAGGGCAGCCAACAACCCCCATTTTGAAGGAGCTAGGAGTGTCAAGGCAAGATCTCTGGGAATATTATGGACTCTGCCCTGGTCTCAGCTTTTTTTTTTTTCCAATCAACCAGCTAGCGATTCATACTCCAAAATTGGCTCCTAAATGTGTTCTCAGAGCATGCCTCAGTCTTTCAGTTCCTCAGATCCCAGAGCAGAGATTCACTGCAGAGTTTAATATCCTTTAAGTCTTCAAGGCTGTAGAATCTTAGGACGCAGCCCAGGAAACAAAATGCAGTGGGCTCAAATCCCATTTCTATCGCTTACCAGCCATGTGACCCTTGGCAATTCAGTTAACCCCTCCAGGGGTCAGATTCTTCATCACCATCACAAGATACAACAACGATTTATCAACAGGCTCCAGCGAGATGATGCAAGGACGGGACTTGGCACAGTGCTGAGCATGTAGAAAGTGTTCAAGAAATATATTGTTATTACTGTTATCTAAAAGTTTGTCTATTATAGCAGTTCTCAAACTTTTTGGTCTCAGAACTCGTTTGCACTTTTAAAAATTACCAAGGACCCCCAAAACTTTTGCTCATAAGAGTTTTCATTGACATTTATGACATTTGATATTAAAACTCTTTTTTAAAGTCTAAAACAAAGACTGGGCCTAGTGGCTCAGCCTGTCATCCCAGCACTTTGGGAGGCCGAGGCAAGAGGATTGCCTGAGCCCGGGGGCTCAAGACCAGCCTGCGCAATTTGGTGAGACCTCGTCTCTACAATAAATCACAAAAACTAGCCGGGCATGGTGGCGGGCGTCTGTAGTTCCAGCTACTTGGAAGGCTGAGGCAGAAGAATTGCTTGAGTCCTGCAGATCGAGGCTGCGATGGCACTCCAGCCTGGGCAAACAAGAGTGAGACTCCAACTCAAGATAATTAATTAATTAGTTGATTAAAAGTCTAAAACAAGAACAAAGAAACACACACTCCATTTGCCATCAGAACAATGATGTCATTACCCATCATCCAGTCCCTGGAAAACTCCACTGTACTCTCTGAGAGAACAAAAGTGAAAAAAGCACACACTAGCTTAGGAAAATAACTTTGACCTCACAGACCTCAAATTACATATTAAAAACTATGGACCTATTATATCCTTCTCTTTGGAGGCAATAATGTGCCTTACAATGCTCATTCTGTGTGCCATCCTGTTTATTCAAATTCTATCAGGTGAAGAACCAAGTCTTCTCTGAGTCACTCTTTAGTATAAAAAATTTTTCTTTATATTATAATCTATGTCATCTCATTTCTTCAAGTTGTTTTCTTAACAGAAGTGGGGAATATCTAATAAAAAAAATAAAAATCACTGCTATACACTAAGCAGCAATGTGCCAGCCACTGTGCCTAGAGCTTAAGTACAAGTTACCTGTCTAGGTTCTTACAGTCACCTTACAGTGTACCCATTGCTATTTCAAGTTGACAGAGAAGAAAATAGAAAAGTTACCCTAAATCACTTGAGTAATTGAAGCATCCTGGAGGAGCCCAGAGTGCCCAGATTCTAAATATGCTGTATGATTTAGATAGCCTCTCCAAGTCACTACATGTATTTTGTTTTCTTGTTGTTTAAGGTAAATGTAATGGCAATAGTGGTCATGATCTCTCTGCGTTATTCTTCTTTAGAAACAAAACTTTTTCACTACCAAAATCCAAGCTGCCCCCCCTTTTTTGCGGAAATTGACAAGTTGATCCTAAAATTGACATAAAAATACAAAAAGTTCAGAATAAAGAAGAACAAAAGCTGGAGAACTCACACTTCCCAATTTCAAAACGTACTACAAAACTATGGTAATCAGGACAGAGTGGCCCTGCAATAATGATAAACACACAGATCAATAAAATAAAATCAAGAGTCTAGAAATGAATCTTGATTTTCAACAAGAGTGCCAAGACAATTTAATGGGAAACAGTAATCGTCTTGTCAACAAATGGTGCTGGAACATGGATATTCACTGCAAAAAATAAAGGTGGGCTCTTACCTCACAGCACATAAAAAAATTAACTCAAAATGGATCAAAGGCCCAAACATAAGAGCTAACACTGTAAAATTGTAAAACCCTAGAAGAAAACAAGAGTAAATATTCATTGTTGGGTTTCTTGGCTGTGACACCAAAATAATCAAAATAAAATATTTTTGTGCTTCGAAGGATACCATTAAGAAAATAAAATGGGGCAACCCCCTCGGGTCCCTCCCACTGTGGGAGCTTTTCTGTCCTCTCAATAAATCCTGCTTTCTCACTTAAAAAAGAAAGGAAGCAAAGAAAGTGAAATGATTAACCCACAGGATGGGACAAAACATTTGCAACTCATATAGGAGGCTTGGTTCCAGAATATATAAAGAACTCTTATAGTTCAACAATAAAAAAGCAAATGACCCAATATAAAAACAGGTAAAAGATGTGAATAAACATTTCTTCAAAGAAGATATGCAAATGATCAGCAAGCACATAAAAAGATATCCAATGTCATCAGTTATTAGAGAAATGCAAATCAAAACCACAATGAGGTACCATTTCATACCCACTATGATAGCTAAAATTAAAAAGATAACCAATGCTAGCGAGCATGTGGGAGAATTGGAACCCTCTTACACTGCCGGCGGCAACATAGCATGGTGCAGCTACTTTGAAAAACAATCAGGGATGATTCAACAACTCTTAATTGTACACCCAAACAACTCTTAGTTGTATACATGAAAACATACAGCCACACAAAAGCTTGCACCCTGATGTCCATAGCCTTATTATTCATAGTAGCCTAAAACGACCTGAAATGTCCATCAATGGATAAATGAATTTTTAAAATGTGGTACATTCATATAATGGAATATGGTTCAGCAATTTAAAAAGGAGTAAAGTGCTGACTCATGCTAAAAGGTGAATGAACCTTGAAAAGATCATTTTAAGTGAAAGAAACCAGTCACAAAAGGCTACATATTATATGATTCCATCCATATGAACTGTCCATTATAGGTAAATCCATAGGGATAAAAATAGATCTGTTGACCGGGGGTCCAAGGGGAGAGGGGAATGCATGACTGCTAAAGACCACTGAGTTTCTTTGGGAGAGATGAAATGTTCTGGAATTAGTGGTGATGGTTGCCCAACTTTGTTAATGCACTAAAAACCATTGAATTGTACATTTTAAAAGGGTGAATCTTACAGCATATCTCAATAAAGCTGTTATTTTTTTAAATCAACTCCTGTTCTTGAATTGGGTTTTATATCATCGCATTCCTTCTGTTTTTCTTGACCTTCCAACCCACCCCAGGCAGTGAATCTGGAAGCCAAACAAGCTATTAATTGTATTTAGTTGAAGTAATCTGCATTGCTGAAGGCTGAAGGAAATACAGTTTAAACCCAGGCAAACCATATCGTAAATTAAAGCTAGAAAGTACATGTAAATCAAGCCAGCAATGATTCAAGATTTCAACTTGTGAGGGTAGGCGTTATCCAAAGAAAATGTGCTTCATGGGTGCGGGGAACGGGCTTGCTTTCCACGGAGAAACTTTGATCCTTTTAAGTAAAGAATGAATATCGTATTCCAATTTTTGGCTCTCTTGGTGGTTGTTTTTTTTTCCCCAGATCCCAATTCCCACCTGAATTCACCAACATTATATAAGCTGCCGGAGGAGCTGTTGGAGACAGCTGAGCCCCAAGAGCAAGTTCCAGAATCCTGCCTTCTGCAGAGGAGGGCTGTCAGCCAGCCGCCCCCGCAGGGCCCTGGAGCCTCCAAGGAGCCATGGACCTGCCCAAGTCTCCTCGGATACCAGCTGTCCTCCCACAGACGCCTGCTGGGGACAGCTCTCCACCCAGCAGTCTGGGAGCGAAGCACTCTCTGACAAGTTGTCGGAGTCACGAAATCTGAAAGAGCTGAGAATGAAGGGAGAAAGAGGTCAAAGAAGACACTGAGAAGAATTAAGGAGGGAAAAGAAGCTAAACTGCCCAGCAAACCTTCATACTATCTCCAAGTCGACACATCGTAAATATCCTTGTTACTTTTTTCACCCAGAAGAAATACCTGAGATTCTTGAAACTTGGCTGCTCTTTTTTAAAGTAACCAGGAGAGACTGAGTTTATGTGTTTGTGAAGGGGAGTGGAACTCAAGAGAATGGGGAGGAGGGCCTTTTGTTCTTATTTTTGTGTCTTACCATTTCTCATAGTACCAAAACGACCATATTAGCTTTAAGAACCACCAGCAGAAAGGAAGTCAAGAAATAAGAGAACTCGTCAAAGACGTCCAAGCCTCACCTCCAGCTTCTAAGCAACCCCAACATTCCTTATGGGAAATGCATCATGTCCCACTTCGGGAAAGTTGATGTTCTGACAAAATTTGAACCTCTCCACATGCAAACATTTTATTGTCCGTGAAAAGGACATTTATTAAATTAGAGCCGAAGAAAGGAAATGGGAGAAAATTCATGAGGTTCTATGAAAATTAGAGAGATGAAAAAGTAAACAGTTCTCACCAAACACCATTTTGCTGAGTTATATACAAATAATCAGAAACATCTTGTGCAAATTAAACCTCCCTTGAACTACACAGAAATTTTGAAGTTAATAGACAAAATATTCAGCAAAAAAAGTAAACCCCAAACAGCAAACATGTTTGGAATTATGCCAGGCTTCAAAATAGCTCATGAAAACAAGAAAAAGAAAAAGCTTAAGGTTTTGCTTCCCTAAATATCTAGATACCTTCAGGATAAAAAGTCCCCCTGCCAACAGTGACTAGGATAAGAGAAACTGGGAAGCCCAACATTCTTCCATTATGAGTCTGGATTTATTTGCTCTGAAATTTTCATTAACCTTATTTAGACTATTTTAATTGTGTGTTCATCGGTTTAATCTTTTTCAAGAAGAGAGAAGTTTCTTTTATTAAATAATGCTAAACATAGGTCAACACAAAAAGATGGTATAAATATGGCCCCTGGATAAAAGAAGAGAAAAATTAAGCTTAAAAAAAATGAAATGTGAGCACTCTTTGTCAATATGCAACTAGCCAGGACTCCTGGCAAATTTGCTTGACCTCAGTTATAAGCCGTCTGAATACAGACACAACCTGGTCAATGATTATATTCTGTAACAAAAACTATTTCACACCTAACTAATAAATAATGGGATAATTGGAAGTATAACCCAGGAGTTACCTGGAATAGTACATGACTTGTTCCAGTGTGTTAAAGTCAAACCCAACAGAACACCAAGTACCGCCCACTCACAGGGCTGATTGCTACAAGTCAGGAAGGAACACAAGACTGTGTAGGATGTCAGTTCACCCCCATGTTCTTCCTCTCTGCTGAGTTCCACTACATGCCCTAGGTAACAAGAACACATCGCTCAGGTCTCCCCAAACTTTGTGCCTCCTATCCTTGTCTCCAGAACCCAGCAGACCCTGTCTGCCTTACATTCCCTTCAATCAAGCAACTTGCATCATTGCTTTAAAGGTCAAATCCTAGACTGTGGCAGTATTTCTTTATTTTTTCGAAACGTTTTAAATATGTTAGTATTGACTGGGCTCCGTGTGTTCAGGTTATAATTCCAGCACTTTGGGAGGCCGAGGCGAGTGGATCGCCTGAGCCTGCGGGTTCAAGACCCACCCAGGCAACTCGGTGAGACCTTGTCTCCACGATAAATCCAAAAAATTAGCTGGGTGTGGTAGCGTGCCTGTAATTTCAGCTATTTGGAAGGCTAAGGTGGAAGGATCACCGGAGACCAGCAGGTCAAGGCTGCGGTGGCTGAGAGCATGCCTCTGCACTCCAGTCTGGGCGACAGTGTGAGACTCCAACTCCAAAAAAAAAAAATGTGTTAGTATTTTATTATGGTGGTTTATCTATTTTTGTTGTCTAGCTACAAGGGCGCAAAAGTAAAAATACAGACCTGTTATTTTTAGGGCTCAATTCTGCAGAACTTGGGATTTTGAGGAATGCCTAGATCACATGGCAGCAGAAATATCTATGACTGTGAAGTGCAATGATCATTTGCCTCTAGGATGGTGACTAATCTTGGTATAGAGATCCATGGCACGTATTTGATTGTTTTACTTGACACCTAAAGTCTCTGCATTGATTAAATAAACCAAATTATTGCCCTCTCCACAGTTCATCTCATAGTGCACATTTAGTCAGGTGAAGGAAGGCAAAAAGAAAAGATAAAACGGTCTCTCTCCTCTTTTTTTGCCAAAAGAATTTGTAAAGTATCGTGTACAGAAAGACAGACCCGGAGCAAAACCAGTCATCTCTGTTGCAAAGTATCCTGATGAATCTGGAATTTTCCTAAGTACAATGTCTAGAACAGTGATCGCCTTACATCCAAAGCTCTAAACGGACTCAGCTATTAAAAGGCACTGGCAAGTTTTTTCCATGAGTCCTAGTTTAGTCTAGCTGAGCCAATGATTTGGAATTCTGCCTGTTTGGGGTAAACATTGCCTCCCTCTCTTTCATTGACGACAGTCCAAAGCGGATTGGGGATTTGGCACAACTGCGGATCTGAACTTGAAGGGCATCACCAAACACCCCCGATGACCTAGCCTGACCCATGGTCCCCAAAGCTCCCTGTTCCTCTTGCTTTCAAAGCATCACAGCTAACACAAACTGAAAGGCAAGCACTGCATTTATTTCTTTTTAAAAAAAACTTCTTGGTCCAGGGATAGCCGTGGAATTTTCATCGAAGTATCAGTTCTTACCCTGATCTCAGGGAAAAACGTGCTGGTCAATCTTTTGTAAACGAAGACCATGGAGACGGGGGAATTGCTGAGATCTCATTTGGCTCGCCCCCTTCGTTCAGGGGAGCAGCCCTAGCGCTCCAGAAGGAAATGTGTCCTCTGGTTAACGGCATCAGGCAGGAGACCTTTTGCCAGAGTCCTGGATGCCTGGGTACCACCAGCAAGCCCTTCTCCCCACCTGTTCCTCCACCTTCATCTCCCTCCAGCACACACACAGAGCTCCCAACTGAGAAGCAGATGAGGACTGAGTCTACAGCACTCCAAAGTGTCCGTGCTGTAGGTCAGTATTTAGACACATGGAAATACACTTAGGATATCAGACTTTGTGAGATTAGCGGAATGCAAGATCATTTGCATGAAATGATTAAGTGAGTGCTTTGGCAGGTTGTATTTTCCAAAGCTGGCTGCAAAATGTCTCCCATTGGCATGTTCACCTAGGCATTGACTCTGTTCCCATGGCAAGGTGGAGTCTTTGCCCCCTCCCTGAAACAAGGCAGGCTTGTAACTTATGTGTAATCAAAAGAATGCAGCAAAGCGATGCTGCACAACTTCCAAGGCCACTCACGATAGTCTCATCTTGATTGCTGTGACCTCTGTGGTGGGATCTACCACATAAGAAGTCCAACAGTCATGCTACAAGGCAGCCCGAGCCACATGGAAAGGCTGCTGGGGTGCATTCCAGCCTGCAGTCCTAGTGTTCGAGTCCTCCTACCCAGGCACCAGACAAGTGTGTGAATGGACCTTCCAAGGCAAAGATAAACCATCTCCATGGTGGCCCTTTCTGAATTCCTGCCCCACAGAAACCATGAGCATCATACGATGGTTCTATGAAGTTCATAAACTTTGGTGTGGTGTGTTACATCGCAATGGTAACCAGAACAAACGCTAAAGGCCGTCCCAAAGCATCATTTGCAAGTGTTACGGCATTGCACGTGTTTTCAAATAATAAAAAATATTGTTGGCTGGATACTGGGGCTCACATCTGTAGTTCCAGCACTTTGGGAGGATGAAGCGGGAGGATCACTTGAGGCCAGGAGTTGCAGACCAGCCTGGGCAACAGAACGAGACCTCATCTCTATTTTTAAAAATCAAAACATTAGCCAAACACGGTAGTGCGTACCTGTAGTCCCAGCTACTCGGGAGGCTGAAGCGGGAGGATCACCTGAGCCCAGGAGGTCAATGCTGCGGTGAGTGGTGACCATGCCACTGCACTCCAGGCTAGGAAACAGAGTGAGACCCCAACTCAGAGAGAGAGAGAGCGCCCGATACCTGAGGCTGGCTAATTTAAAAGAAAAGAGATATATTTGGCTCACAGTTCTGCATGGCGCTGACATCTGCTCACCTTCTGTTGAGGCCTCAGAAAGCTTACAATCACAGCAGAAGGCCAGGAGAGAAAGGAGGCATATCACACGGCAAAAGAGGAAGCGAGAGAGAGAAGGAGGTGCCAGGCCCTTCTAAACAACCAATTCTAGAGTGAACTAATAGAGTGAGAACTCACTCTTGACTACAAGAACAGCGCCAAGATAGTCAGGAGGGATTCGCCCCGGTCACCTCCCACAAGGCCCCCCCTCCAACATTGGGGATCACGCTTCGACAGAGAGATCTGGGGGAGACAACCCTCCCAACTATATCACTTGTGGAAGCAAGGGAAAGAGATTGGACAGTTGGACACCATCCACTGAAAGCCTCGCTCCCATTCATTGTTCATTGATCAAAGCAATTCATGGCCATGCCTGACTTCAAGGGGGTAGGGATATACAGTCTTCCCGGGTGCCTGGAGGCATGGGGAATCTAGACATTGAGGAAGAACAGGAATGTGTGCCACACTGCTCACCCACTAGAAAGACAGGATGGTGATTTCGAAAGGAAATCAGTGCCATTCCTACTCCCTCTGTCCTTCACGAATGAAAGAATGCACACACACACACACACAAAGCCTTCAACTGGTCTTCAGCCTTAATCCACCATTGATGCTGGCGATAATAGCAAGCCATACACTGGCAACCACAAGGAAAACCACAACCAGCGTTTATGGAGTACTTTACAATTTACATAGGAGTTTCGTATATGCTTGCTCTATCAAGGAATGGGAAAAGCTCCCAAGTGGATTTTGAAATGTTCCTTCAAATTCTCACAACGTGCTACGAAATACAGCAAAACACAGGCCAGGTGTGGTGGGTCACACCTGCAATCCCAGCACTTTGGGAGGCTGAGGTGGGAAGAAGTGCTTGAGCCCAGGAGTTCGAGACCAGCCCGGACAACAGAGTGATTTTTCTCTACAAAAAAAATCCCAAAATCAGTCAGGTGTGGGGATGCACACCTGTAGTCCCAGCTACTCAGGAGGCTGAGGGAGGAAGATCACCTGAGCCCAGCAGGTTGAGGCTGTGGTGAGCCATGACCATGCCACGGCACTGCAGCCTGGGCAACAGAGTGAGACCCCGACTCGAAAAAAGGAAAAGAAAAGAGAAAACACACACACAATAATGAGAACAAGAACGTGAGAGGGAAGGGAGTCAGTGTGGACCAACATCACAGAGAGCTCTATGGGAGGACGACACACCCAGATGGCAGGTAAGCCCTGAATCACCTCAAGGATGGGGTACAGATGTTCAGTCTCCTCCTCTGTGTTCCCCATGCTGACCCCAGGGGAAACTATTTCCCACCTGGGCGGGCAGACATGCCAAAGTTTAGTGACTGTATCTCATAAGCTTAGAAGTTGAAAATTGAAGGCCTGTGAGCTGGCCCACAAATATATTTAGTTTGACCCATCATTTTAATAAATCAATTGCCATTGACATCTTAAACTTGGGAAATGTCACATAAAATTTTTGGATCTCCAGCTTCTCAAACCCAGTCATGATGGGACTACATCCAGCAGAGCACGAATGGCCAGGACTCCAGGGAGATGAGGCCCCCTCAGACAACTCTAGTACTTCCAGTGGCCTCTGCCAGGCCCGACTTAGTGATGTGTCTGACCTCCAGAGGTTTTTGAGTTCACAGCCTCTGAATCAGGCAAGTGTTGAAGCTGTGTCGGGAAAAAAAAATTTGTTTAAGTCGGGTTCTCACTCTGTCATCCAGGCTGGAGTGCAGTGATCATGGCTCACTGCAGCCTCGACCTCCTGGGCGCAGGTGATCCTTCTGTCTCAGCCTCCCAAGTAGCTGAGACTACAGGTGTGCACCACCAGGCCTGGCTAATTTTTTTATGTTTGTAAAGACTACGTTTTGCTATGTTGCTCAGGCTGGCCTCAAACTCCTGGGTTCAAGCAATCCTCCTGCCTCGGCCTCCCAAAGTGCCAGGATTACGGGCATGAGCCACCGTGCCCAGCCAAAAAAAAAGTGAAAATTGAGCATTGACTGTGTCATTTTCACTAACAATTTACCCAAGTGTCCAGGGCAGCCTCTCACAACCAAGGACAACCTGGACCACTCTCCCTCCAGATGCCCCTAGGGCGCACACCCCTCACTCCCTCCAATCAGCTCAGAAATTGCCCACCGTACCCTGACCCCTGCCACTGTGCCTAACCTTGCTTTCTCCACAGCTATCATTATCTAACTTCCTAGGCATGCTAGACATTTTTATCATACAACTATTGTCTATTCTCTGACCCCCTCCTAGAAAATCATTTCCATGACCAGGGGTCTTTGGCTGCTTTATTTTCTAATGGAGCTCAAGCATTTGGAAGAGTCCCCACACACAGTAGGTGCTCAATCCATGTTGGAGAACAAGCGAGTATCTCTAATTTACCTCATTTAAGCTCCTAGTTCATTTTATTGTTGCTAAAAATCTCTCTTCATTACACTATTTTCATGTACATTTTGTTATTTTAGTGTACATTGAGATACATATTGTAATTATTATGACAAAAACAGCTTAACACATTTGCTAGCACTTTGCCATGTGCGCATGTGTCATGTCCCCTGAATGTCACAAGGAGTCCCTGAGGTTGACAGGTTTGAGGGCTCAGAATCATGGCCTCCTAGTCTGTGGGACCAGAAAATACGACTTTATGGCACAGGCTCTCTAGGTGTGATTAAGTAAAGGATCTTGAGATGAGGAGATTATCCCTGGATTTCCAGGAGGGCCCTAAATGCCATTATCAGTATCCTCATGTGAGGGAGATTTGACACACACAGAAGAAGATAAGGCAGGGCGATCACAGAGGCGGAGAGCGGAGCGATGCAGCCATAAGCCAAGGAGTGCCAGCAGCCTCCCGAAGCCAGGAAAGGCAAGGCTGGAGTCTTCTCTGGATCCTCCAGAGAGAAGGTGGTCCTTCAGCCTGGCAAAACCCACTGCATTCCGATGCTGGCCTCCAAGAGTGTGAGAGAATACATTTCTGTGGCTTGAAGCCACCAAGTACAGGGTCATTCGTTATAGCGGCAACCAGAAGCTAACATGACTCCCACCAAAGATGTTATGATCTCCATGCTCCAGATTAGGAGACGACGGCCCAGTGGAAGAAATCAACTTTCCCATCGGCACGAAGCTAGATGGTCAAGGAAAGAGGACCATTAAACGGGGCAGCCAACTCCTAGGATGTGCTGTCTCCCACCAAAGCACCTCCAAGGAGATGTGACTTCAGAACGGTTTCCAGGAGGTCATGGGAAACAACCCACCATGATTTACAAGGGGAGAGTTGGACCAGAGTACCCCATTGTTGCAAATTGTAGGTAAAAGCAGAGTGGTGCCCTGGAGAAGGATTTCTGGGAGAAGCCCCTGGAAGAAATACCCCAGGCTCCCCTACCCCCTCGCTGAGTGCTCTTGGGAAGGCTCTCAGCTTCCTCGTGTGTAGAAGGAAGAAGTGGAAGCACACTCCTGCCTCCCAGAGACCCCCCACTTGAGGTCTTTGCAAGGGTCCAGCAAGGATCCCCTAGGAGGTATTTGTTAGTCCTTATGACCTATCCGTGGCAACTTCAACCCAACCTGCTGACCTTTACCTGCTTCCCGTATCATACCCCCGCCCCACATTTCTTTTGAACAAAAGGATCTCAGATAACCTTAACTTTGGACCGGTCATGGTCATGGTGACTCCTGCCTGTGATCCCAGCACTTTGGAAGGCTGAGACAGGAGGATCGCTTGAGCCCAGAAGTTTAAGACCAGCCTAGGTAACACAGCAAAATCTCATCTCTCCAAAAAAATTAGCTGTGTGGTGGTAAACACCTGTAGCCTCAGCTACTGGGGAGACTGAGGCAGAAGGCTTGCCTGAGCCCAGGAGTTTGACGCCGTGGTGGGCTGTGATCTTGCCACTGCACCCCAGCCTAAGTGACAGAGTGAGGCGCTGACTCAAAAAAAATTAAGTTTGAAAACCACTAAACCTGGCATCTTTACGGTCACACCTTTCTAGTCTTACATCTCTGCCGTTCCTGAACTCCACGATGGTATAGCAGTGACCGACCCTCTGGGGACTAGGACCCAGTGGGCAAGACAGAGGGGGCCTTCCATGAGGCAGAAAGAATGTAGGAGGCTTTCACTGCAAAGTCTGTGGCCTTTGGCACTTTAGAGAATTCCCCTGTTCACAGGATCTGGGTCAGAGCTACTTTATCATAAAAGTGACCTGAGCCAGCCCTCGTCAGTGGGCACTCACTGGCATCAGACGTTGCTCTGGGAGTCCACAGACCCTCCAGATTTCTCCTCAGTGCTCCAGCAGGGACTGGAGCTGCCGTGCTTATGCAGCCCACAACCACTGTAGTAAATCCCCTCTAAACCAGAAAGCAAAAAGCCCAGGTGCAGAGGGCATCTCTTCCTAGTGACCCAGCCTCTTAGGTAAAATAGAATCTGCTTGGTGTCCCTGACACCGTAGTGGTCATTCTCCCCAGCCCACTCAGACACTCAGGAGAAAATGTGTTACTAAAAGCCATCAATGCATTACAAAAAACGAACTGAGCAAACTATAATTTTGTTGGCTCTGAGGCCAAGTAATAAAAAAGTGAATGTGAACAGGTGTGCCCGTTAATGTCCTCGGGTAATTGGTTAAGCATGGCAACTCCCAGAATCCACCTCTGTTCAGCTCAGACAACTTAAACTGCAGAAAGCAGAAAGTACAAAATATGCCCACTTTTTAAAGCTCTTTATTAAACAACAACAAAAAAAAGCTTATTATATGGTCTCCACCTGGGCCATGATTAAGCACTCATTATTACAGTAACAATGGCTCCATTGTTTTTCCTAATCCTAATAACTATATTTAAATTACAGAACGTTTTGAGAGCTATAGCCTTAATGAAACTGAGGCCCAGGAAGGCTGATTGGTTTTCCCAAGGTCACAGAGGAGCAGAGCCAGAAGCCTGACCCAGAGCTCCAAATTCTCAATCCAATAATTGTTCCAGCACACATAACAGAGAGTCATTCACTCCTGTCCCAGCCCAGAAGGTCCCGAGCCTATTCTATAAAGCAACACGAAGAACTCATGCAACGAGTCTTACCATTTAAATAAGTCAGGCCTCTCCAGAGAAGCAAAGCCTACAGGTTGTGTAGGTATAGAAAGAGGGAGACTTGGCCGGGCTCAGTGGCTCAGCCTGTAATCCCAGCACTTAGGGAGGCCGAGGCGAGCGGATTGCCTGAGTCCGCGGGTTTGAGACCCACCTGGGCAACTGGGCGAGACCTCGTCTCTACAATAAACCAGAAAAATTAACCGGGCGTGGTGACGCACGCCTGTGGTTCCGGCTACTTGGAAGGCTGAGGCGGAAGGATCGCCGGAGCCCAGCAGGTCGAGGCTGTGGTGGCCGGGAGCATGCCGCCGCACTTCAGTCTGGGCGACGGAGTGAGACTCTGACTCAAAAAAAAAAAAAAAAGAAAGAAAAGAAAAAGAAAGAGAGAGATTTATTTCAAGGGACTAGCTCTGGCAATGGTGGAAGCTCGGTGAGTTCAAAGTCTGATCGTGATGACTGCTAGACTCGAACCTTTGGGAAGGTGCAGTTGGAGTCTGCTGGCAGAATCTCTTACTGCTTGGCAAGGGAGGGTGGTTGCAGGGGGTGAGGAAGGTCAATCTTTGCCCTACTAAGGTCTTCAGCTGATGAGATGAGGCCCACCAACATCATAAAGGAGAATCCGCTTGACTCCAAGTCCACCCATTTAAGCATCAATGTCACTTTAAAAACACCTTCCACAGAAACATCCGGAATAATGTTTGGCCAAGTGCCTGGGTGCCATGGCCCAGCCAAACTGACGCATAAAATGAACTACCCCATCCTCCCGGCGGATGTCCAAGTCTTCACACCCTCCACTTGTTTGGGTTTATGATGAGTATCCCACAAAGACCAGGGGAGGGTTGTCTACATGCAGTGACCAGGTGTTCATGCAAAGCCTATGGCGTCGTGGAAGCTAGGTGACCAACAGGTAAGATGGGTGACACAGAAGAAATCAGGTTCTCACTGTGATCCAGGGAGCTGGGGTCAGGAAAAAGGACCAGGCCTGCCACAGACAAAGTCTCCATTTATCAGAAGCTCCTAGCACGAAACCAAGCAGCACATTTTGGTTTATCAATTGCTGTGAAACACACAATCCACATGCCGTCCCCGGCCTGTCCCATTGAATCATCTCGCACGATTCTATGCTCAGAAATTCAGAATGCGCACAGGGGCATGGCTTGCCTCCGTCCCATGAGATGTCTGCTGGGGCTGGGACATCCAAGGTGACATCTTCACTCATGCATCCATCTGCTACCTCAGTGGCAGTGGCTCCAACAGCCAGAAGCTAGCCGAGCTCCTAGGCTGAGGCAGAAGTCTGTAGCCTGAATTGGCACAGTCACCGGTCTCGTTAAGTTCAGGCTTCTCCCTCTTCATGTGGTCTCTCCGGCCGGGTAACCAGATTCGTCACATGGCAGTTCCAGGCTCCTAAGGACACACACTCAGAAATGGCTGAGCCTTCTTAAAGCTGGAGTTGGCAACTGGCCCAGGTCCTCTGGGCCACGGTCTCTTGGTTAAAGCAACCCACAGGCCTGGATCAGATTCAGGGGGAGGACACAACACAAGGGTGTGGATGCCAGGAATCATGGTTCTTTGAGAATCAAGGGGGTGACAATCCACTCCATCATCCATGCCCATCGTGGACATCCACATACCCACCCGGGTCTACCCAGAGTGAAAACCCTCTCATCCGTCAGGTAGCCCTTTTCAGATAAGCCCGGGGTCCTGGGTACCCCTTTTGTAATTCCCTTCCTTGTCTCCCCCGTCTTCTGACCTTGTATTGTCTTCGAGATGCCTTCCAACTCCCAAAGGCATTTGCATCTCACTCACACTTTGCTTGGGTTCTTTCACACTAGAGTGGACGGCTCGGCAAACCCAGAAACCTCCCCAAAGCAAAAGTAGTTTCCCTTTCCTCAAGTCGGGAAGATTTGATATCCAAATTTTCCAGGAGGTTTGGGGCGAGGGAAATGGAGTTGCATTCCATTCTTCTCGTACATAAAGCAGAAAATAAAAATGAGCTGCTTTTCCATTTTGAGAGACAGACTAGTAGAGTTGTTAAGACAGTTGACTCCAGAGTCCGCCTGGCACTTACAAGCTCTCTCAGTGTCCTCATCTATAAAATAGGTATTATCTACCTCATAGGGCGGTTCTGTTGAAGAAATGAGTAAAAGTAGATCAGGGACAAACACAATAAGTACTCGCGGTGATCATATAAACGGTTGTGTCCTGCAACATATATCATATGTCTTCCTTGAGTTCCAGTGTAGTAAGCGGCAATCCAAGTTGGTATAATTTCTTAAGATAGAGCCGGGCTTGGTGGCTCAGCCTGTAATCCCATGCCTTTGGGAGGCTGAGGTGAGTGGATTGCCTGAGCCCGCGGGTTCAAGACCCGCCTGGGCAGCGAGACCTCATCTCTACAATAAATCAAAAAATCAGCCGGGCGTGGTAGCGCATTCTTGTAATTCTGGCTACTCGGGAGGCTGAGGTGGAAGGATCGCCGGAGCCCAGCAGGCGAGGCTGCGGTGGCCGGGAGCAGCCACTGCACTCCAGTCTGAGTGACAGAGTGAGACTCCAACTCAAAAAAAAGAAAAAAAATTCCTTAAGATATACATGTTAATCATTTTTCTTGGAAAAAGAGTCTCTGTTAACATGCAAGACTGCTAGATTCTGTGTCCTAGGAGAAAAATACAGATTTGTATCAAGCTTCCTCAATACATTCAAGAATTGGATTCCCAAAGGGGGGAAAAAAAAAAGAAGAAAATACATTTTTTTTTCTTTCTTTTCTTAGAGATGGGGTATTGCTCTGTTACCCAGACTGGAGTGCATTAGTGCAATCATAGCTTACCGAAACCTTGACCTCAAGCAATCGATCCTTCTACCTCAGCCTCCTGAGTAACTGGTATTAAAGGTGTGTGCCACAGTCGTCAGCTAATTTTTTTAAAGAATTTGCAGTGATGGAGCCAGGCATGGTGGCTCACTTCTGTAACCCTAGCACTTTAGGAGGCAGAAGTGAGAGAATTGCCTGAGCCCAGGGGCTCGAAACTAGCCTGGGCAACTTGGCAGTACCTTGTCTACAATAAAACAAAAAAATTAGTCGGGCGTAGTGGTGCACGCTTGTAATTCCAGCTACTTGGATGGCTGAGGCAGAAGGATCACCTGAGCCCAGCAGGTCAAGGCTGTGGTAGCCGTGACTGTGCTACTGCACTCCAGCCTGGGTGACAAAGTGAGACTGTGACTCCAAAAAAACAAACTGTAGAGATGGGGGTTTTGCTGTTTCCCAAGCTGATCTTAAACTCTTGGACTCAAGGAATCGTCCTGCCTTGGCCACCCAAAGTGCCAGTATGACAGGGGGAGTCACTGGACCGGGCCGCCAAAGAAAATATGTTTGGGGGTATTTTCTACCAAAAAATTATATAGGGAGATGTAGATATGTTATCTGTATCTATATGTGTAGATATATGATATATTCACATAGGTATCATATATTATATGTGATCTATGTGGTGGAGTCCCAGACTTGTCCACAGAAACACGTCAAAACCATCATGTACCCACCATGTCACAGGGTGCAAGAAGCATCGTCTCTACCATGGTACATGGACCCTCCCAGCCGCCTGCCCAGTCTGGGCCTCGGGGCGCCCTGGTTCGGAGTCGCCATGACCTCCCCTGGAACGAGAAGGGTGAAGAGGGGAGGGGAGGCCGCTGAAGAAAGAATCGACAGACGCCACGAGCGGACCTAAAGAGAGGGCAAACACCACGGGCAAGACTTTGCAGACCAAACCTCCTCTCTGCCCAGCCCCTTCCTCTTCCTACATAGGTCGAGGGTTACTCTCTTAAGCGAGCACGTCTTCACTTTTTCTCAAGACGCCACTGACCACTGCAAAAGGGGGGCGGGGAGGAAGAGGGGATAAGGACACCAAACCACTCATGGGGCGCCGTCCTCCCCACTTGGTGAGAAGCCCAGACCTCCCCTTCACGAAATATACTTATGCTCGTTAGCACATCCTCACAGGCACCCCACAAAGCTAAAATGAAATTTTTTAAGGTGCCACTTGCCAGGCTTTCTGTGCGAATGTAGTCAAAGACCGTTTTAAAAACGGATAGGTCCCTTTTTTTCTTGCCTTAGTGGTTTCTGGCCAACGGCAGATTTTAACCGACCTGACCAAGCCATAGGGGCACCCTACCAGCAGGGGCCATTTTGTACTTGTGGCTACACGATTTCTCACCCTTCCCCCAGACCCCCGATGCCTTCAGAGCTTGCTGACGGATGTGGTTCCCCTGATTCTTGGCCCTGCGTGGCGGTCCCCAACTCCTGTCTTCTCTGGGAGGTAACTGAGCTCTGGCCCCCACTGTCCTGGGCTCCTATTGGCCCCTGTTGGGCCACTCAAGTCTTTCGGGAGGTTAAATCAAACTGTGTTTAAAAGGCAGGTCACTTTGCTTGCACGCTTCAGCTCGGTGGCCAACCAGTTGACCAAAACTCAGAGACTGACTGTCTTTCTTTTTCTGAAGTGAAATAAAGCCTGAGAAAGGATCCAGAAAGGCTTCTGCACACACAGTTGATACCCAGGTAGATCTTCAACAGTGATCTCTTTCTTACAGCGCCATGATGCCAAGATGACGTCGGATTGTGTGAGTTAATTTCTGCTTTATAAACCAATCACAAACACTGATTTTACTCCTAAGTCATATTTAATGGGTTTCATAACAGTCTTTTTACAGAACCAAGGAAAAGAGATGACTCATAAGGGTAATAAAATAAAGTTCTCTCATTTCTCTTGGCAAAGCAAACAGTCTCCATAAGTTCGTTTTTCTAAATCACTTTTTTTTTCTTTTAGCCAAGAAAATAATCTGACAGAGATCACGGCCATGGGTCATGAGCTTCTCCAAGGGCTACAAAGTTCCTCTCTCAGCCCCAGAATTAGATATTCTTTCTCAGAACAAAAGTATCTCCAAGGAGAGGTTTTCTCCCCTCCCTTTGGGTTTATAACTGTTTCTTTTTATTTTTGATCCTTGATATTTTGTGTGCTGAAGATAGGATGGCTGAAATGACCTTAAGGTGGGGAAAACTGTCTTTGCTGTATAACTTTTTGGATTTCCCTGTGAGATCTTGCGTATCACCAGGCAAACTGGGATTCACCTGTCATCAAAGCCAGGAAAATATGGCAAAGCCAGAGTATCTGAAAACAGCTGCACAAAAGGGAGACAAAAGAAAAGAGGGAAAAAAATCTTTTAAAGGTAGTCCAGGAAGATGTAGCAAGTTTTGAAACGTTAATGAAATATGAAGAGACAAAACCGTCATGGGGTTGAGTTTTGTGCAACACAGCATGTTTTTCCCTGAAACTGCATTTCTGGTCTCAGATTCACCTCATCCAGGCCAGACCATCTGCTATCATCCCCCCACACCACCTCCCTGAGGACTTTTGACATCGTTTCCAATATTAAAATACATTCAAAGCAAGTTCGTCCTCATCTGTTTTCTTTTGACGATCATGCTGTGTTTGTGCAACTGTCTGCACGTTGACGTTTCTCCCTGAGTCTCAAGTGAAAACACTTCTGATTCTGATCCCTGGATCCACTGCCTCATCCCACCGCCTCATCCTCTCACTTTCTCCTTCATTCACTCCTTCATTCATTCAGCTAAGGCCTAGCGACAGTACCGCCGAGAGGCAGCATACGGAAGGCCAAGGTTGTGGATACTACAGCCAGACTGCCTGTTTCTTACTTGCTCTGTGACCTTGGGCAGTGGACTTACCTCTCTGTGCCTCCATTGCTCACCTGTGGAAATGGGGGAGATGATAACTATTTCCAAAATTACAGTATCCTTGTGAGGACTACATAAGTCAATGTTTACAGCTCTTGGCGCATAGCAAGCCTTCATTATTGCTACCCACAACTAACTTCTATTTGGCGTTGAGATATTTCTGAAGGGAGTGCAAAGATATAGATATATATCTGTATATATTCGTATACATTAATATTAATACTATTTTTATATAGCATATATTACTATTAAATATACTAATATATAAATATATATTTATATATTAAAGACATAGGGCTAGAGATAGATAGAGACCTTTTCCTGGGGAAATGTACCACCACCTACACTCAACAGATTTTTATTTTAAATCAGTGCAGCTGATTGGCTTTTGAACATTGTTTCATCTGATTAGTATAAGACTGTGGTACTTTCAAGAATCTGAAGATCTTTTAGCATAAGTAATTTTATCTTTGTACACTGAAATTGATATTGGGTCCTGAACACAATCTCTGGTGCACGTTTGTCCTATCTTTGCTATGGAAATGGCTCCCCTAAGTGGACACACTGAGTAATTACATATCATCATTCACAGTTTAGAAGTGCTTGGCATGGCCACATCAATAGTTAATTATCTCATAGTATTAAATTAAAGTTTTTGAATATAAATTTATTATCCTAAAGATGGATTCCACCAAACCAAATCCCATTACAATCTCATAACATCATGATTTTCTATCAGAAAATACAGCCAGTATTGACCTGTACCCAACAAAAGTTAAAGACGTATTTTCGCCTAATTAAAATGTTGTGCTTTCACCTAAATATATTTTTGAGGGGCAAAGAGCTTTGCATATTTGCTTAAATTCCAGGCATGTTTCAAATGGCAATCTGGGCCCTTGAAATCCTGCCATGTGCCGTGACGTGGATGGACCTGGAGGTCATTATTTGAAGAGAAATAAGCCAGGCACAGAAAGACAAATAGCGCATGTTCTCACTCACACGTGGAAGCTTAAAAAAATGGATGTTATGAAGATAGAGCATGGATTGGTGGTTAGCAGGGTCCAGGAAGGGGAGGAGACGGGAGGGCATATATGTAGTAATCACCACTGAACTGTACACGTAGAAACGGTAAAGATGATAAATTTAATATGTAGATTTTACCTAAATAAAGAAATAAGAAATAAATAAATGAAAGAATCATCCGAGTTCTGGTAAGATGAGGCTCTTCACCAGTTGTCTGAGAATCTGGAGAAGCAACGGAAGAAGAACCAACCAGCTCCTAGATCTTTTTCAGATGTCAAAGCAAGTCTGGAAATTCTTGAGATGTTCTGTATTTAATTTTGTTTTTCACAAAATAGTTGGCCGGACTCAGTGGCTCAACCTGTCATCCCAGCACTTTGGGAGACCGAGGTGAGTGGAGTGCCTGAGCCCACGGGTTTGAGACCAGCCTGGGCAACTTGGCGAGACCTCGTCTCTACAATAAATCAAAAAATTAGCCAGGTATGGGAGCGCATGCCTGTCGTTCCGGCTACTTGGAAGGCTGAGGCAGAAGGATCGCAAGAGCCCAGTGGGTCAACACTGGGGTGGCGGTGAGTGTGCCACTGCACTCCAGCCTGGGAGATGGAGTGAGACTCCGATTCAAAAACAAAAAACAAAAACTCAAAATCGTTTCTGAATTTTCCGGCAGCTCACCAGTTGAGCTACACACACTCGCCAGATTTCTTTGTCTTCTTTTATAATATTTACGATTTGAACTATGTCCCTTCATAGTTCTGGAACTACATGAAAATGAGTGAGTGTTCTAAATGTATGTCTGTTGAAAGCACACAGATCAATGCCTACTTTGACGGAGTTCAGTCATGGATCAGATGATGATTTTGAAGATAGCTAACACTTAACACATGTTTACACCCATCACATGAATCATCTCATGTTATCCTCACCGTAACTGTTTATAGTAGATGCACTTATTATCCCCACTTTACAGATGAGGATACAGAGTCACAGAGCTTCAAAGCAATTTACTCAGAAGCCCACAGCTCGTAAGGTACTGAGCTGCAATTGGAACCATTCTTCTCTCCATAGCCACTACATGATTCTGCCTCTTCCATAATAAACAGAAATAAAATAACTTGAGCAGTAAGTGAGCATTCACTTGTAAAGTTGGTATTAATTATACTTATTAATAAGCATATGGTTTTGGGAGATTCAAATATTATTTACAAGAAAACATTACAAAGAAAATGGCCAGGTGCAGTGACTCGTGTCTATAATCCCACCTCTTTGGGAGGCTGAGACAGGAGGATTGCTTGAGCCCCAGAGTTTGAGAACAGCCTAGGTAACATAGCGAGACCTCATCTCTACAATACATTAATAAAAAGAAAATACGCAGATAGCAACAACAACAAAAAAACATGAAAACGTGCTCGGTCCCGATTAGGCATTAGGGAAATGCATATCAAAGCCCCTACACATCTACTAGAATGTCTAATTTTCTTTTCTTTTGAGTCAGAGTCTTACTCTGTCAAGCAGGCTGGAGTGCAGTGGCATGCTCAAGACCACCACAGCCTGGACCTGCCGGGCTCAGGCTATCCTTACACCTCAGTCTTCCAAGTAGCCAGAACTACAGGCATGCGCCACCTTGCCCAGATAATTTTTTGATTTATTGTAGAGACGAGGTCTCACCAAGTTGCCCAGGTTGGTCTTGAAACCCTGGGCTCAGGCAATCCTCTCACCTCGGCCTCCCAAAGTCCTGGGATTATAGCCGTGAGCCACCGCACCTGGCCTGCTAGTTTTTTTTTTTAACTGACCACACCAAGTACTGAAAAGAATGTAGAGAAACTGGAAAAGATATACATTGCTGGTGGGGATGCAAAATAATACAGCCTTTTTGAGAAAGCTGTTTCTTATCAAGTTGCATATTCACTTAAGCATATGACCCAGCCATTCCACTCCTAGGGGTTTACTCAAGATAATGCAATATATATCCACACAAATACCTGCAGACAAATATTTATAGCAACTTCATTCATAATCACCTAAAGCTGGAAGTAATGCAAATATCCATCCACCAGTAAATGAATAAACTGTTATATATCCATACATGGAATACTTATCTCTCATAAACTGAAACTACTAATATAGCCAGGTGCTGTGGTTCACACTATAATCCCAGCACTTTGGGAGGCTGAGGTGAGAGCATTGCCTGAACCTAGGAAGAGTTCAAGGCCAGCCTGAGCAATTTGGCAAGACCTTATCTCTACAATAAATCAAAACATTAGCCAGGCGTGGTAGTGCACACCTGTGGTTCCAGCTACTTGGGAGGCTGAGGCGAAAGGATCGCCTATGCCCAGCAGGTCGAGGCTGCAGTAGCCGTGAGTGTGCTACTGCACTCCAGCCTGGGCGACAGAGTGAGACCCCAATTCAAAAAGAAAAAGAAAAAGGAACTACTAATACATGCAATAGCATGGCCAAATCTCCAGAGCACTATGCTAAGAGGAAGAAGACCACTCAGAAGGCTACATCCTGTATGATCCCAAGCCTGTGACCGTCTCCAAAAACCAAAACTACAGGAAGGAGAATAGATCAATGGTTGCCAGAGACAGAGAATAGAGAAATAGGCACAATGACCTTTGGGGTCATGACAACGTGCAACACTGAGGAAGGTGTTTACATGGCTCTATGTGTTTTCCAAAATTCACAGAACCACATACCTAAAAAGGGTAATTTTTACTATGCTAGTTATACCTCAACAATTCTGACATTAAAAAAAAAAAGAATGGGCCAGGTTCAGTGGCTCAGCCTGTAATCCCAGCATTTTTGGAGGCCGAGGCAAGAGAATTGCCTGAGCCCAGGGGTTCGAGACCAGCCTGGGCAACTTGGTAAGACTGCGTCTCTACAATAAATCACACATACACAAAAACTAGCTGGGTGCATCTGTAGTTCCAGCTACTTGGAACTGAGGTAGAAAGATCACCTAAGCCCAGCAGGTCGAGGCTGGGAGGGAGGAAGGGAGAGAGGAATAACAAGAGAATCAGTGTAGACAAGTGGTTAACCTAGGGGTAGGCTTCTGTGTTCAAATAGAACTCAACCACTGTGGGATCGGAAGTAAGTTATTAAATCTCTCTCCCTCAGTTTCCTCACCTGTAATATGAGATAATGATGCCTTTTACCTCAGAGTTGTTATGAGAATAAAAGTAGTGAATGATTTTAAAACACCTTGAATTATATCTGGCATACGGTAGGTTCTCAATAAATATTTGTACATGAATGATCCTACCAAGGACCATAATGCAACAAACTCAATGAGAAACTGACAATAGCTGTAGGCGGTGGTACCCAGGCTGGTGGTCATCTGCCCTGGCACCGCAGTTGCTTACTCATCCAAGCTAGTTAATGGGAACCAGAGTCTCATCTGTTTTAACCTCCTGATTCTGAGTCTCCAACTGAATCCCTAGAAGATTTCCATCACTGCAGCCCAGCTCCTAAGCTGGGATCTCTGTTCTCACCCACTTTGTCTAGTCTGAGCCCAAAGCTGCAGTCCAGACTTTCATCAGTTCCTGTGGGCAGAATTCACAATGTGCACCACCTGAACCACAAAAGCTCAGCTCTGTCTACGCTATAGGGATGTGAATTCTTCAGAGAAGCTTTGCTGTGGCGGGATTAGAAGCCCAGACAGACTCTGCTGGACTCCCCTCAAGGCAAGTGGACGAAGACTCAGACACTGGGAGAGCAGGAGAGTGGGGTAGTGACACAAGCCACTAGCAGAGGGCGCTAAGGGCGGCTGGGTCTAATGAGACCACCCTTCAAAAAGCACACAAACTACACTGCAGGACAGCGAGTCCAGGGGTAGTAATAAGAAGAATTTCTCCACCAGCTCCTATGACCCAGTGTCAAATGTCTGCCCCCCGCTTGGTGGCTGCATGTGCACAGACACGGGGTGGGGTCTACAACGTTCCATCCTCATCCTGGGCAAGAAGTAAGCATCCCAGATGAGTCCTGAGGCTGGACATCAGGTAGCACCTAGGGAAAGCCTCTCAGCCCTCACGCAGAGTTGTTGCCATGGCAATCACTGGAAAAACAGGTCAGGCCACAAGAGGCTATGAATTGTGCGTAAGTATCCGAGTCTCCACATCCAGTAGGTTCCACTCCCTCATACATTCTGGAAAAAGAAAAACCTCACACGTGTCCACAAGGAGACATGTACTAGAATTTTATTATTGCAATAAAATAATATTATGTAATAGCTAGAAAAGAGGAGGAGGAGGAGGAGACCGGCTAAACCAAGTGAGGATAGATGACTAATCTGTGGTATAATCAGCAAATGAAGCATTATATAACAATAAAAATAAGTAAATTAGAGCTGCAGGCATCAACATGCAAAGTCTTACCAACAAGTAAAGAATTAGAATTACAAAAGGACTAGCAAGGTGACTGGATATAAACTCAAAATGTAAAAATAAATCGCATTCCCTATCATAGCATCAAATTGTTAAAAATGCATTTTCCAAAAAGATACCACTTCTGATAGCACCAAAATTGTAAAGCAGAAATAATTTGTGTATTTTCTCACCTTTTATAGCTGTGGTTGTCAGTGGATGCTGCCAAAAGATGATGATCCACCAAGAAATAAACACGGCCGGACTCGGTGGCTCAGCCTGTCATCCCAGCACTTTGAGAGGCTGAGGTGAATGGATTGCCTGAGCCTGCGGGTTCAAGACCCACCCGGGCAACTTGGTGAGACCTCGTCTCTACAATACATCAAAAATTAGTGGGGCGTGGTAGCGCGCACCTGTAGTTCCGGCTACTTGAAAAGCTGAGACGGAAGGTTCGGTGCGGTGGCCGGGAGCATGCCACTGCACTATAGTCTGGGCAACAGAGTGAGACTCAAGCTCAAAAAAAAAAATGGAATAAGCACATGAGTATGCTTTCATGTGACACAAAGGTAAATATCAGAATTAAAATAGCAATAATTTTAAAAATCAGTAGATAAATGATAGAATGGCCAGGCGTAGTGGCTCACCCATGTAATCACAGCACTCTGAAAGTCCAAGCTGGGAGGATTGCTTGAGGCCAGGAGTTCAAGATCAGATTGGGCAATAGCAATTCCTTGTTTCCACCACCAAAAATCAAAAAGATTAGCCAGCGTGGTGGGAAGCACCTGTGGTGAGAAGGTTGAGGTGGAATGATCACCTGAGCCCAGGAGGTTGAGGCTACTGTAAGCCATGATCATGCCATTGCACTCCAGCCTGGGTGACACAGTAAGACCCAGACTCAAAAAATAAAAAATAAAAAAAAGATAGAAGAAGGAAGTGGTGCATGTCACAAAAAACTCTTATTCTTCATGATGGTGATTCTCAGAATAAGCAGGGCAGAAGTATCAGTATCACCTGAGAACTTGCTAGAAATGCAAATTCTCAGGCCCAACCCCAGACCCCAGAAACTCTAGGGGTGCGATTTTTATTTTAAGAAATCTTCAAGGTACTTCTCATGCATGCTAAATTTTGGAAACAACTGCTTTCTAATGAGGACACAATAATTTAAAAATCACACTATACATTTGGAAAGAAGGGAGACTTTCTTATAAGGGGTCATGGTCTTCAAGGTGGCCATCCCACAGACTGGGAAGGTGGACTCCAACCAAGACCAGAGACAGGCACTTTGAATGAGGAGGGGTTGGGTAGAAGATTTATGCTGAAGGGGCTAGCTAAACATACACATTCAACGGGTTACAGGAGAAGCTTTGACTATTCATGTAGGTGGACCTGACGCATGCATGTTTAACAAACACACATGTAACCTACGACCTGAATTCCCTTTGAGGTAGAGACTTAACATTTAAATGTATTAGAGTTAGACCCTATACTTCAAAAGGTATTTTCAGGACACGAAGGTGCTCAAATGTGCAGCCTCTGTTAACAGGCCAGAGCCAGGCCATGATTGGTCTTATCAGGAGAAAGTTACTGAAGTCTCTTGCCCAATCAAAGCTGTAGCTAGCCAGGCTCGGTGGCTCAGCCTGTAATCCCGTGCCTTTGGGAGGCTGAGGCGAGTGGATTGCCTGAGCCCACGGGTTCGAGACCCGCCTGGGCAGCGAGACCTCATCTCTACAATAAATCAAAAAATCAGCCGGGCGTGGTAGCGCATGCCTGTAATTCCAGCTACTGGGAAGGCTGAGGCGGAAGGATCGCCGGAGCCCAGCAGGTCGAGGCTGCGGTGGCCGGGAGCGGCCACTGCACTCCAGTCTGGGCGACAGAGTGAGACTCCGACTCAAAAATAAATAAATAAATAAATAAAGCTGTAGCTAAGGCTGGTAGAACAGGGGATCAGTTGGTCAGTGTCTGTAAGCTGGATGAGTTGCAATTGTTTTAATACTGCTTGTCTTGTGGCCTGTACTCGTTTAGCTGCCAGAGAAAAAGAAAAACCTTGTGGTAATTAGAACATAGTTTATTCTTTCAGCGTAGGGGGTGTGACTTAACCTTTGCCTGCCATGGCCTTAGGTCCTGTTTATAATATGGTATCTTATGCCACAAAGAGTCTGTTCTGTCAGTCTATGGTCTCTATTTTAACATTAATGCTGATTAGCTGTGTCTAAACCATAAAAAGAAGGAGGGTATAATGAGACCGGTCTGGACTTCCTATCTTGTCATGGCTGGGAATTAAGTTTTAAGCTTTTTTTTTTCTAGGGTGCCCTTGGCCACAAGAGAGTCCAATCAGTGGTGAGGGTTTAGGGTTTTATTTCTAGTTTACATAATCAAAAAAACAGAGATATAGGCCAGGCATGGTGGCTCACACCTGTAATCACAGCACTTTGGGAGGCAAGAGGCTTGCTTCAGCACAGACGTTCAAGACTAGCCTAGACAACACAGGGAGATGTTATCTCTTCCCAAAAAAGCAAAAATATTAGCTGGTGTGGGGGTATGCACCTGTAGTCCCAGTTACTCAAAAGCCTGAGCAGAAGGATTGCCTGAGCCCAGCAGGTCGAGGCTGCAGTGAGTCACCACTGCACTCTAGCCTGGGTGACAGAATGAGACCCCTCAATTCAAAAATAAAATAAAACAGAGATAAAAATATATTGAATTAACTTTCAGTGACAACCACCAGAAGACCTTACACTGAAAACTGTTGGCAGTGATTGTCTCTGGAGCACAATGCTGAGTTTTTGAAGAAGATGGTGTGTAAGCAGAGAGTTTTTTTATTTTTAAGTTTTGTCATTCTGAACTGTTTGAATTGTTATAGCATGTTAATCTGTGTTGTTGTTGTTGTTATTTTTAAGTATACTGCTTTTTTAAGTGAGGAGGGGAAAGCTTTTTTCTCTGACTTTAGGTAAAGCTTTAATCCTCATGAAGTTTCAATGCCCAGATCACGACCAGCCACAGAAATCTCAACAGCTTGCATAGGTCATACAGAAGGAAGCGTCAAATGCATTCTCTCATGCTGGATTCTCAGTATGTACAGAGTAAAATGTCAATTGTGAAAACAGTAATTATTAACATACCTTCAGTGTGCAGGATGAATCATAATGAAAAATGATTGGGGGAGTCTAGAAATGAGAAGTTTGTCTCCTCCACATGAGAAAAAGTAGCACCCAGTTCCATGTGAGTCCTCGCCAGAAGAGCAGTCTCCACTCCGTAGAGACGACCGCCAAAGATGACCACCATGCCACCAACTCTTTCCTGCCTGTACTCACAGCTGCTCTTCCGATGAGAGGTGGAGCCTACTTCCCTCCCTTTCAATCTGGGTTGCCATCTCACTTTGAGACATAAAATATGTCAGAAGTGAATTTCAAAACCAAGCCCTAAGCTGTCAGCTTTGACCTCCTTCTCAGAACATTCATTCTTGGAAGTCAGGCACCAAATTTCGAGGAATCCTAAGCAGCTACATGGTAAGGCCCATCTGGGGGACAGCAGAGGTCCTTGGTCAGGAGCCCTGGCTGAGCTCCCAGCCAACAGCCGACACCAATGACCACACACAGAGTCAGCTCTCCTGGACATTCACCCCAGTAGAGCCCTCAGAGGATAGCAGATCCAGTGGACATCACATGGAGCAGAAGAACCGCCCAGCTGAGTCTATTCCACCCACAAAATTAGGAATGGTAAAATGGTTGCTGTTTGAAGCAACTGTATTTTAAGGTAGTTTACTCTGCATCCATAGATAAGTGAAACAGAATTTCACAGCTAGAAGTGAGGGATTATTACAGAGACCTAAAATCCACAGTATTGGCTGTGGGACCAGGTGGCAGGCAGGGACCAGAAGGGCCTCAAAAAAAAAAACAGGAGGCTGGAAGAAGAGTTAATAAATTGTTATCAAAGGTTGAAGAAAAGATAACCTGTGCCACATAGAGGTGGGGGGAAAATTAGCAATTAGTAGCACTGTTAAATTTGGGCAACTAAGTCTGCAGCAATGTGGAAGACAAAAAAGGTAACTGATGGGTATATAGTCCTGGTTAAAGAGATTTCAAGGCAGATGTTAAAAGTGATACCTGGCTTCTTGTAATTGCCTATGAGAAGATATTAAAAAAGGAGAGGTGAACAACAAATATATATATATATATAATAGAAGAACCCAGGACCCAAAAAAAAGATTCCCAAAGGAAAGAATCAGCCTTAAAGCAGAGATAAGACTCAGTTTGATCCAAGTAAAATGTAGTCTCAGAGAAAAAGTTTGGGTGTGACCCTTCTAAAACTTCAGAAAGATTTAAGACAGTACCTCAAAGACATTCTTCACTCCCAAAACAATAGGGCTTCCAAGAATCTTAAGGGAGCTATTCCACAGTGCTCTGAAGGTCAGTGTAAGGGTTAGAGGTACCTGTCTCAAAGAGGCTTTTGAATACGGTGTTTATCTAAAGGAGTGAAATTGTCATCTTATGCACAGGAAACCTATAAAGTTTTTAAAGGAATTGGACTAAAAGATCTAAAGATAGTTCAAGCCGGACGCGGTAGCTCATGCCTGTAATCCCAGCACTGGGAGAGGTGGAGGCGAGAGAATTGCCTGAGCCCACAGGCTCCAGACCAGCCTGGGCGACTTGATGAGATCTCATCTCTACAATAAATCAAAAAATCGGCCAGGCATGGTGGTACATGCCTGTGGTTCCAGCTACTTGAAAGGCTGCGGTGGGAGGATCACCTGAGCTCAGCAGGTTAAGGCTGTGGTGGCCGAGAGCACGCCACTGCACTCCAGCCTGGGCGACAGAGTAAGACTCCGACTCAAAAAATAAAAAATAAAAATAAAAGATCTAGAGGTAGTTCAAAATTTAAAAAAAGGCCTCTGGATCCCTAATATCTTATAAAGAGAAAGGATAACCGAGAAAGCTACTCAGCTGCAAGCATAGCTCATTTCTTCTGGAAAGGAAAGGATGACTCAGAGAGTTGATTCAAGAGTCTTAGAGAACCCCTCTCAAGGAGCAGAACTAAAACCTGATTTGAAACAAAAACAAAAAGGCTGGGCCCAGTGGTTCATGCCTATAATCCCAGCACTTTGGAAGGCCGTGGTGGGAGGATTGCCTGAGCCCACAAGTTCGAGACCAGCCTGGGCAGCTTGGCGAGATCTCATCTCTACAATAAATTAAAATATTAGCCGGGCTTGGTAGCGCGTGCCTGTAGTTCCAGTTACTTGGAAGGTTGAAGCAGAAGGATCGCCGGAGCCCAGCAGGTCGAGGCTGCGGTGGCCGTGAGTGTGCCACTGTACTCCAGCCTGGGTGACAGAGTGAGACTCTGACTCAAAACAACAACAACAACATCAAAACTGACAGTCGTGCCTGGCTGGATTTCAGAATTACTGTGGACTAATGAAAGCAATTTGCTTGTTGCTTTTCTATTTTTGAATGGGAACATTTACTACATTGATCTCATCCCTTTCTCACGTTGTATGTGACACGTTGTGTACAGGCACTTGTCTTTTCAGTTTACGGGACTCTACATCCAAGACTCCACACCAGATAAGCTGCACCTAAGGACCCCCCATTCATGCCTGAACCTGCCCATGAGATCCTTGACTTTGAATTAATACCATCATGCTAACACTAGGGGAGGAGATGAGTATATCTTGCACATGGGAAGGATGTGAATTGTGGAAGTCAGAGGACAGGCTTAGACGATGTTCAAAGATAGAGATTCCCTGTGCATGCACACCGCTCTCACATCGAGTAGAGTTTTTTTCCTCTCCTCTTGAATCCCGGCTGGCCCCGTGACTCCTTTGGCCAACAGAATGTGATGAAATTGAGTCCAGCCTTAAAAGGACTCACGACTTCCGCTTCCTTCCTTTTGGGTGCCTGTTCTTAGAGGGGAGACGCCATGCTGTAAGAAAGCCCAAAGTGCACATAGAGAGGACCAGAAGAAAGTCCTAGCTGAGATTCCAGCTGACAGCCGGCAACACACACAGTGGTCAGCTCTGCGAATGAGCCTTTTATGCACCAAGCACTGCACTGGAGATAACGGGCAGCAAATAGACGGGCAATAATAATGACTTGGGCTCACGCGATTCTTTTGCTTCAGTTTCTGGTGTAGCTGGGACTACAGGCGCCCACCTGGTTAATTTTTTTGATTTTATTTTTTAGAGACAAGGGCTCACTATGGTGCCCAGGCTGGTCTTAAACTTCTGGCCACAAGCGATCCTCCTGCCTTGGCCTCCCAAAGTGCTGATTGCAGGTGTGAGCCACTGCACCCAGCCTCATGTCCTATTTTTACTGTACCCTTCCTATATTTAGATTGTTACCGTTGTTTCAACATTCAGTATAATCATATGCTGTGCAGGTTTGCAGCCTGGAAGCAATGGGCCATACCATAGAGCCTAGGTGTATAGTAAGCTGTACCATCTAGGTGTGTGTAAGTACACAGCTAGATGACTTGGGCTCAGGTGATTCTTTCGCTCTCTGTGACATACACATTTCTACCCAACCAGCCCCCAAAAGACTGCAGCCCCAGCCAAAATCGGGTGGCGCTTCTTCCAAATGAGCCCAGTCAACCTCTAGAGTTGAGAAAGATATTATAATGGTTGTTGTCTCAAGACACTAGGTTGTAGGGTGGTTACTAGCATTTGATAACTGAAACCCAAACTTTGGGCAAGTCTCCAGCAATTAAGCAGTTGCGTGCATTTGATCCCAAAGAGCCTCATTTTAAGCTCATTTGCATCACATAATTGTTTAATTCTTTCTGGGATATAATTGCAAATTATCTGAGTCATGCTTGCAAGAGGATCAGGAAGAAAAAACTCTTAATTTTATTAACCACCGATTTACCCATATCAATCTCATTTACATGCCATTCCTTATTTTAATGCTTCGGATGGGGGAAAAAAAAGTCCAAGGTCAAAACAGTCAAAGAGAAACCACGAAGTATTTGTTGAGCCCCTACTTCCTCCTATCAGGGACACTTTACTTGGTGCAGAGAGTAGAAAAATCCTCAGCCTCAAAGTTTTTCCAATACGATAGACAAGAGCAAGCCAGTTTTCAGAGTCTTACCGGTTCACAGTGATTGCAGACTTCTGACATTTACGTGCGTCCTTAAGATTGTATACAGAGAGGACCTGGGTGTTCCAGGGCCCCTTCTAGGGTCTTCTTCTTGCTCAGATTCTGAGCAGGTGGGATCAGGGGTGCTTCCAGGCTGATAGCTCTTCAGGTCCAGTGCTCCAAATCCTCCATGGTCACCGGCCCTCTACCTTGGGGCCTACTGTCACCACCCTGGTCTGGGCCGTGGTCCACGCTGCTTGGGATCTCCTGCAGACTTCCAGCCTTCATGCCCTTGTGCTCACACCTCTGTCCATCCCCCTCGGCAGCTGGCCCTTGTCAACCCTTCTGTCTAGCTTTCAGAGAAAGGTCCCCCAACCCTGTCATTTGGGTCTCTAGTAACACCGTTCTTTCTTCCATGGCCCAGGGCCTGTCCTCCTCTGATAGTCTCGGCACTCTAGGGTGAGGCTGCAGGGTGGTATGATGCCGAGGTGTCCTGCCCTGCAACCAGGCACAGTCCCGGAGTGAATGAGACTCACCTGTCTTTACCTGGGTCCCTGCTGCTTTATCCGGTGCACCGGCCGTTCCTCTGAGCTCCTGTCTACTTATTCTCATGATTATTGCCCATCTATTTGTTGCCAGGTATCTCCACGGCAGTGCTTGGCACATAAAAGGTGTTCAGTCAACACAGTCATGTGTCACTTAAAGAAGGAGATACACTCTGAGAAGTGTATTGTGAGGCGATTTCATTGTGGTATGAACATCACAGAGTGTACTTACACAGACCTAGGTGGTACAACGTACTCTACACCTAGGCTCTATGATATAACCCATTGCTTCCAGGCTGCACAGCATATGACTATACTGAATGTTGAAACCAATCGTAACAATCAAAATATAGGAAGAGTACAGTAAAAATAGGACATGAGGCTGGATGCAGTGGCTCACACTTGTAATCAGCACTTTGGGAGGCTGAGGCAGGAGGATTGCTTGCGGCCAGAAGTTTAAGACCAGCCTGGGCACCATAGCGAGCCCTTGTCTCAAAAAAAAAAATCAAAAAAATTAGTCAGTGGCTGCCTGTAGTCCCAGCTACTCGGGAAACTGAAGCGAAAGAATCACCTGAGTCCAAGTCAAGGCTGCAGAGACACGATTGTGCCACTGCACTCCAGCCTGGATGACACAGTAAATCTCCGACAAAAAAAAAAAAATTATATATATGACATGAATGGCCAAAAATGGTACACTGTATAAGGCAATCCCATCATGATCTCATGGGACCACCTTGTCTATGTGGTCTGTCATTGACCAAAATATCCTTACGTGGTGTATGACTGTATACGTTTAACAAATTACTACTTCTTCCTCCTCTGGAGTGATTATTCTCCAGAAATTCAATGGTTTTCTCCTACATCCCAGGGGCTCTCTGTGACTGAGATCCAATGGAGAGAAAAGCTCCTCTCCTGGCCTATAGCCCTCCCAGCCCTGTGTAAACCAAAGCAAACGTCTGGGAATCTTAGTGTCCCTTGACATGCTGGAGTTCCCAATGCATTCCACAAACAAATAGAAGGCCAAGATTATGCCAAGGACTCAGGGAAATCATGACCCATCAGACCCTGATGGCTGATCTGTCAGGCCCTGTTAAGACACCTTGTTACCCCAAAAGAGGTAACTGACAGCACAAAGCAATAACGGTAAGTGCCCAAGAGAATAGATTAGAAGAAGGTAGAGTATAAAGCTTCCCCTGATGCCTAACCTTCTAAATCTGAGTCTAGTTCATGCTTAGAAAATGTTGCAGGTGATGTTCAGACTCACTCTAAGTTAAGAACTACAAGCCTCAAGAAATACACTTTTGGCCGGGCTCGGTGGCTCAGCCTGTAATCCCAGCACTTTGGGAGGCCGAGGAGAGCGGATTGTCTGAGCCCTTGTGTTCGAGACCGGCCCGGGCAACTTGGTGAGACCTCATCTCCACAATAAATCAAAAATTAGCCAGGCATGGTAGCGCACGCCTGTAGTTCTGGCTACTTAGAAGGCTGAAGTGGAAGGATCGCTGGAGCCCAGCAGGGTCGAGGCTGCGGTGGCTGTGAGTGTGCCACTGCATTCCAGCCTGGACGTCAGAGTGAGACTCCAACTCAAAAAAAAAGTGCACTTGTTAAATTTTTATTTAGAAAGAGCTAATATTGTTGTGGTATAGGAATTAGATTAGCAAGAAGACTGTTCACACATGAACTCACCCCATGCAACAGATCTCTATTAAAAATGTAGCTGCTTCTTGTAGTCTTCTTGGGTTTACTTGCACCTTCTAAGTAGGTTGTCCATGCAAAGGCAGACATTCATTGGGCTGAGTCTGGTCAAGCTGGGAGAGAAACATCAGGAGGAATTTATACAGAACATGCTCTTTGCTTTCTCATTTTGTATTCAAACTATAAGATGTTTGGATTTTTGGACTAGCAATAACATAATGAAATGAAGATAATATCTTCAATATTATTATCATCTTTAAGTATCTTCAACATTGAGGCAGGGTGTGGTGGCTTGCGCCTATCATCCCAGCACTTTGGGAGGCCGAGGTGAGAGGATTGCCTGAGCCCTCGTGTTCGAGACCAGCCCGGGCAATTTGGTGAGACCTCATCTCTACAGTAAATCAAAAAATTAGCCAGGCATGGTGGCGTGTGCCTGTAGTTCCAGCTAGTTGGAAGGCTGAGGCGGAAGGATCGCCTGAGCTCAGCAGGTCGAGGCTGTGGTGGCCGGGAGCATGCCAGTGCCCTCCAGTCTGGGCGACAGAGTGAGACTCTAACTCAAAAAATAAAAATAAAAAAATAATAAATATCTTAACATGGAAGGACATTGGTGTGCTTTTCAATTTGCATCTCCAAGTACATACTCCCTCTCCCGCCTTTCTGCCGGAAGCACCCATTTGCCTCTAAGATAATTTAGAAAAACTACATCAGGCATGCACAAAAAGAAAAAAGTGTTGATTTTTCAGCTTTGACTACAAAACTTGCCATTTGGCGTCCCTAGTAATAGGACCTTTTTGACAATTCTGAGAGCATCTAAGCCAGGCTTGGAAAAACTGATTCTACAGCTTTGCCAGAAGTCATAGGATAAAAAGAACACAAGATATGCTCTTTCCTCTGATGTGCAGAAAAGAGACAAACTTCCCTCTCTATCCCTCATGGAACACGGGAGAGAGTAAAAACAGAGGGAGGGAGCTGGTGCTGATTGTTCTCTACCTTCCCTGTCACCTTGGGGCAGACATGTGAGAAAACTAATACCTGCCAAGCCTGTCCATAGGAGAAAGGCCATTGGCATGTCCCGACATCGACATGGCAGGACTAGAAAAGACATCTACGAAGACATCCCGAGAAAATGGTGCTGGTGCCCCAGAGCTCATGTATGGTCTGCAGAGGATCTAGAAATATGGCCCTTCCTCAGTAGAGAGGCCCAGAGGTTCTGAGATGTCCCATCACAAAGCTATGGGGTCTGTGGAGCATGAGGACTGGTGACCCATACCCAATGCGCAGCCAGGAGCGACCAACTGCACACAGCAGACTCCATGCAGAGACCCAGAGAATAGCCCAGTCCATCTGCTACTGGTGCTCGGGCACCCAAGGTCAACTTCCCACCATCTCAAGGTCAGGTCATCTCTCTCACACAGCCAGAGGCCATGGGGTGAGGGAGCAGCAAGAAGAAATCTGAAATACTGAAATAGCTGGAAAACAGATGCTTCCCTGGATCTCTCTCCATGCCCAGCACATGGGGCGCTTGTAAGGAAATTCAGAGGACTCACAATAAACGATACAACCTCAATTATCGTCATGTAGTTCATGGTAATGGGTAGATTTCCATACTCGCCACAGTCACTAGATTTTCCTCTTATGAAATAGTTTCTAAAATGTTTCCTTCATAGACACTAAGTAACGGTCTTTGCCCTTAGATTTCATAACAAAGAATTCCAAAGTTACATTGAGAGTTGAAGACACTTTCCAAATGAACCCATCTTTTACGTCTATTTTCTCTCTTTTAATTTTTATTTTAAAGACGTGGGGTACAACTCAGGGTTAGGTATACAAATAGTCGCTTGTACAGGTAGAGTTTGAGCCTCGCTTTGGTCCCTCCGCGTCACCTGGTTTGAGATCAGGTGGCCTAATTGATGAAGTTACGTCTAATTTCTAAGTACGGTTGTCCACAAGGTGGCCCTAGAAGCAATAGAATCCAGTTCACCTCCACAGCAGCCCGGCCACCAAAAGGAGTGAAATCCTCTTTGTTTTCCCATTTATGAGCAATTAATTGAGTGGAAAAAAAGCACAATTAAACACTGTGCTAACAAACTGATACGTGTCTTCGGCGTTTGTTTTTACCAAACAGAGCAGAATTCCAAATCATGCGGGCAGAGGCCCAGCACACCTCGGCCACTGGAGGCCCCCAGGAACTTTGCATCCGCTTAGAGGATGTCCGCCGATTTTTAAACAAGCCAAACCGGAGTGCAGGAAAGGAAAAGACCCCAGAAGACTAGCAATTGTGCAAATGGGGTTTAAAAAAAAAAGACACAGGCTTCAGCCGTGACAAAATTCCAGATTGCCAGATTTCTTGATTGTGGCTTTTAATCAAAACACAGCCAGCTGCCTGTATTTAGCGTTAATTGTTCAGCTCTAAGCCTCAGCCAATCATTTCACTTCTGAGCTGGCGCTGTCACAACACCAACAAAAATATGAAACTCTCTCCCTGACCCAGTTTAGTGGGGGATGGAAGAAGACAGTGGAAAATCAATTCTAGGATTTGATCAGCCTTCCTATGGAGAACGTATCTCTAGCTTTCTAAAGCAAAACAACATCTGTGCCTGGAAACTTTTCTTGCACCTTCAAGATGAACTGATAGCTTGTTTATAAACCCTGTAAAATCCGCGGCTTCTTTCTTCCTCCCACCAGAAAACCAGGCTAGCACTTTAAGGAGATGAGTGTTTTGTTTGTGGGTTAGCTAGAGGGGGTGGGTTCAGAGGAACACCTTTCTCAGTGCCCTCTGCCCAGTTGTCAGCTAGGCACTCACTCTGCTAATCATTTCCCTGTTCCCGGCCCTTTGTACAATTTGCAGAGAATTTCTCGTCTTTCCTCCTAGGTTGCTGGCAGGTCCAAATATCTAGTCTCTTATTTTTCCTCAGGGGACGGATACCTTAGCCTCCTTTCTCAACCTGGAATGCAAAGAATGCCGCTTCATTTGAGTGCATGGAGAAAATGGAGAATTCTTTGCAGGGAGAAACAATTTCTTTTGTGCGCACTCTTTCTTTCTCTCCCATATTTCTGCTCATCTTCGCACACCATAAATGACAGGCAAGAAGATGAAGGTCTTCCTGACAGTGTCTAAGAGGGCAGCCGGTTTTGAGAATCACCCCAGGCACAAAATCCAGGGGGTGAAGTGACGTCATCCAGGGCGCACAAAGCAACCTCCCACAACCAATCCGACTTTGAGCCTGGTCTCAAGCTCTGACAAGGTCAACGGGCAAGGACAGCATCAGGAATTGGTCACGGTGCATAGCAACAGGTTTTCCTCTCTCGAGTCATTTACATATAGAAGACAGCTAATATTCAAATCAGCGTAAGCACACCCACAGTTGATTAAATTAAATCTCTTCTGCAGCTTGATTTGCATAACTTGCAATAATCAAAATGGAGATCGAATGCATAATTGAAAGGAGAAAACATATAACAGCCCATTTGGAATTGGGTATAGTTGAACTAAGCTTGTAAATTTTGATCTTATTGAATGTACGACGGTCCTAGGCTAACTTTCATTTTAAAATATTAGGAAATGTGAGTTGATGAGCTAGAAAGTTAATTAGCAAAGAGTCTTAGAAAATATTTGTTTGGCTAGGGAGAGTGGCTCATGCCCGTAATCCCAGCACTTTGGGAGGCCAAGGCAGGAGGATTGCTTAAGTCCAGAAGTGTGAGATTAGCCTGGGCAACATAGTGAGACCTGGTCTTTTCAAAAAATTAGCTGGGTGTAGTGGCGCATGCCTACAGTCCCAGCTACATGGGAGGCTGAGTCAGAAGGATCACCAGAGGTTGAGGCTGCGGTAAGCTATGAATGTGCCACTGCACTATAGCCTAGGCAAAAGAGTAAGAACCCAACTCAGAAAAGAAAAGAAAAGAAAAAAATAAATAAAACAGCAGCAACAAAATTTTTTAGAAGAAAAAATGTCCAGCAAGCTACCCGAATAGTTTTCTCACGTAATTTTATGGGAGCACCTGAAGCAGTCTCTGCATAACGTGTTCTTTCCTAGCCCTTGGAAGGAATATATTTCAGTCAGTATTTTTTTTTTAATTTAATGGCAAAATCTACTCACTCCAAGATCCTCCCCATCACTGTACCCAGACTCCCAGTTCTCTTTCTTTACGGCCCATATAAGACCCTCCCATTCTCCCCACTTTTCTTTTACACAAGAGCAAAGCCAGAAAGAAAAATCCCAGCATGCACTGCAAAGACAGAGAGACCTCGCTGCCAAGCAATGTCACTTGTAGACCGGGCATATTCCCTCCTTAATTTCCTTAATTCCACCTTTCCTTGCTGTTCCCACCACCTGGGGTCTCAAAAGAAGAAAGGCGGAAAGCAAAGAGGCATGGCAACCATGACTGGATCCTGGAGCATAACCTGCCCCCCCCTCTGTCCCCTCTGCCCCACCCCCTCATACTCCCCATTTATTTCTCAAAAAAGAGCCAGCGCCAGGCCCAGGCGTGCGCCCCAGCTCAAGCAAAAGCAGAAAACACGGCAGATGGGAACCATCTGAGGGGCAGAGTCTCCATCCAGGCCTCAGACAGTGTTGCAGAATGTTTGCAGCTTGGCAAATGTAGATGGTTGATAAGTAGCAAGGACAGTGAATGCTTCATCTACTGTTGTCAGGGCCCTGCGTTCCGCCAGTCAACCCGGCACGGGCCATCTCCTTCTCTATAGTGACCATGTTCCATTGTCACAGGATTTCTGTAAATATGTGCATAGTCAGGCTTGGTGGCTCAGCCTGTAATCCCAGCACTTTGGGAGGCCCAGGCAAGTGGATTGCCTGAGTCCATGGGTTCGAGACCAGTCCAGCTACTTGGCAAGACCTCATCTCTACAATATACCAAAATTTAGCTGGGCGTGGTAGTGCGTACCTGCAGTTCTGGCTACTTGGAAGATTGAGGTGCAAGGATCGCCGGAGCCCAGCAGTTCGACACTGGGGTAGCCGTGAGTGTGCCACTGCACTCCACTCTGGGCAACAGAGTGAGACTCCAACTCAGAATAACAATAATAATAATGCTAATGATAATAACAACAATAATAATAATGTGCAGAGCGTATTTTGGGAAGTAAATATCCTAAATTCATTGTTGAAATCAGCATTTGCAAGTTATCAATCAAAAATTAAAGCTGTCAGTCATGGTGGCTCATGCCTATAATTCCAGCACTTTAAGAAGCCAAGGCTGGGGGATTTTTTGAGCCCAGGAGTAAGAAATCAGCCTGGGCAACATAGCAAGACCCTGTATCTACAAAATTTAATTTTTAAAAAAATTAGCCAGTGTGGTGGTGCGCTCCTGCAGTCCCAGCAACTTGAGAGTCTGAGGTGGGAGGATCACCTGAGCCCAGGAAGTGGAGACTCTGGTGAGCTATGACCATGCCGCTGCACTCGAGCCTGGATGACAGAGTAAGACCCGGGCTTTAAAAATAATGATAATAAATTAAAGTTAAGATATCCAAGTTTAATAGGGAACAAAGATTTGATGAGGACATTGGTAGAGCCCCTTTCTTTTGCTCTACAATGAGGCAGACACAGTTTCCATTTCATCCAATACCTCATCGTACTCAAAGACACAGAAATAATTGCTCCTTCCTTTTTACAGATGAGAACACTGAGGCTCACCCAGGTGAAGTAACTTGCCCAAGGACTTGCCAGTAGAAAGAATTGCCCTGTGATTTAAACCCAGGCTACCATGTACAGCAAACCTCACCCTTAACTGCCCTGTCGTGCCCCGTCCCTGAAGAACGTGAATAACTCCACTGCATATTTCGAGTCTGTTTTACTCTATCAGGCAAAGCGGAGAACACAGTTCAGAAACGGTTGTTGTGCATGCCTATCTGAGATACTTCCTGCCCTGTCAGTGTCTGGTCCACATCCCTACACCCTTCGTTGACTCCATTCCTCTTCCAAAGCTGGAGTCCAGGTAGGATGACTTTCCTTCAGAGAGAAATAGGAGTTGCACACATTTCCTAAACAGCAAGGCTAATTTCTCAGAATAGATGGCTGAGGCAGTTTCTCTCAACAGGTGAATGGCCTGGTTTTCTGAACCCTCCCCCCAAGAGAAAAATAGGACGCAGTTACGAACCAGTTAGGGGCCGGGTGCAGTGGCTCACATTTGTAATTCCAGCACTTTGGGAGGCCGAGGCAAGAGGATGCCTGAGTCCAGGAGTTCGAGACCAGCCTGGACAACATGGTGAGACAATAAATCAAAAAATCAGCAGGATATGGTGGCACACACATTGAGTCCCAGCTACTTGGAAGGCTGAGGCAGAAGGATCACCTGAGCCCAGCAGGTTGAGGTTGCAGTAGCCGTGATTGTGCCACTGCCATCCAGCCTGGACAACAGAGTGAGTCTTGGGAAAGAAAGGAAGGGATGGAGAGAGGGAGGGAAGAGAAGAGAACCAGTTAGAGCCAACTAGAACCAAGATGGCAACTACTTGGCCCCTACCAGATCTAGGCCCTCATTATGCACTAATTATAATAAATTAGCATGCTAAATGACATACCTCCCAGCACCATGACAGCTCTGACCCTGCCCATTTATAGTAACAGAGTTGGATCCACAGTTCTTTTTTTTTTTTCTTGAGTTGGAGTCTCACTCTGTTGCCCAGGCTGGAATGCAGTGGCACGCTCACGGCCACCGCAGCCTCTACCTGCTGGACTCAGGAGATCCTTCTGCCTCAGCCTTCCAAGTAGCTGAAACTACAGGCACACACCACCATGCCCGGCTAATTTTTGAATTTATTGTAGAGATGAGGTCTCACCAAGTTGCCCAGGATGGTCTCGAACCTGTGACCTCAGGCAATCCTCTCACTTTCACCTCCCAAAGTGCTAGAATTAAAGATGTGAGCTACCATGCCCGGCAATCCACAGTTCTTAAAAATCTCCACCTCTTTTCCAGGAAACCCATGAATACTCCACCCCTATAAAAAGCCTATAAAAACAAAACCCCAGCAATACATGGTCTGCCTGTAAAGTAGCCTACTCCTGGCCATTTCAGTAAGTCCATTTTCATGTTTCATCTGAAACCCACGATGTACAGGGGCTGCTCTGCTGTTCTTCTTTTCTTTTAATAAACTTACTTTCACTTCACCTTGGTGGCTCACTGTTGAATTCTTTCCTGTGCGGAGCCGAAAACCCACCTGGCTTCTCAAGCTGGACTCCAACTTTAGGATTTCCTGTCCTGTGTTGCAAGAACTCCCAAAAAGTTGTTTTTTCATCAACTAGAAATTTCAGGGAACTTGAGGGAAAAATCCTGAAAATCCCAGAACAGACCAACCAGCTAAAATGGAAAGCCAAGAGATGCCGAGAGACCGCTCAGATAAATAGGCATGAGGTGTTTGCAGCTGGGACGTGTCCTGCTTGAGAGGAATGCACCTGCTCTTGTAATCTAAGAACTGGGATTGATTAGGCTAACACCAGTGGGGCAGGACACTTGAGAACAGTGGCATTCATGGGGAGGCGGACACTCAGATAAGTCCTGGAGACGGGGTTTAGCAAAGACCTCTCCTCCTTTTGAGAACTCCAAGGGTGAACCAGCCTCCCTTGCAGCTCATGTCAGAATCACATAACTGAGTTCTTGTCAATTCCAGTCCGGTCCCGTAGAAATGTCCCTTCAGCTTCTCTCTTCGCAACATCTTCTGGCCACATGTTCTAGAGGGCACGGCTACAAGAAGGAGCAGGCAGCCCTACTCACATTGGAATTTGCTGGAGCAACAGTTAAATATTATGTCAAGCTGCTGAGATTTCTAGATGAATTTGTTACAGGAACATAACTTGATCTATCCTGACTACAAGTCAGCATTCCCTCCACAACAGGGATTTCAGTCCTGACTCCCTGTGGGAGGCAAACTAATTACCTGGAAGGTTACTCACAGTATAGATTCCTAGGAGCCACTCCCTAAGATTCTGATGGATTTCTGGGGACACGGGGGCGAGGGAGTGGGCTGTGTTTGAGGCAGGTGATCTAGGGCTGGTGTGACTGGTTCCAAAGAAAATGAAAAATGTCTGAAGAAGAAGCTATAAAATTTGTGTGATGGTCTGGAGGAGGCATTAGAGAAAGCATGAAAGAAGAAGAGAGAAAGGAAAGAGGAAAGGAGGAAGGGAAGACAGGAGGCATGGAGGGACAGAGAAAGGAAAGGAGGAGGGGAGGGAGGGAGGGTAAAAGATGACATGAGCTGAAAAGTTTTTTTGTATGTTTTTGAGTTGGAGTCTCACTCTGTCGCCCAGACTGGAGTGCAGCGGCCGCTCCCGGCCACCGCAGCCTCGACCTGCTGGGCTCCGGCGATC
>NW_007249752.1:420075-430344 GCF_000164805.1 Carlito syrichta | reverse complement strand
GCTCAGGCAATTCACTCACCTTAGCCTCCCAAAGGCGCGGGATTACAGGCTGAGCCACTGAGCCCAGCTCAAGCTAAAAAAAATAATGGGATTGTGGGAATTGGCAGAGTTCATTTTCGAGAGACAGGTGAGTTCAATCTCGAGATGCTGTCGATGCTGGAGGTGCAAGCTGAGATGCAACTGCACAACTGAAATGCCAGGATGTGGGTGAAGACTGGTCTGCTGACGTGAGGCTGGTGAGGCTGGCATGGGATTCCTCTAGGGCATTTCTGAGCCCCTTGCAGGGAGCACGGGAAAAGGCAGAATGTGATGGCCCGAGCACAGGGGGAGGGCCAGGCCTCTGAAACAGGGCCAGAAAAGGAGCAAGAATGAGAACATTTGTTTTTGTTTTTGTTTTGTTTTGTTTTTTGAGTTGGAGTCTCACTGTCACCCAGACTGGAGTGCAGTGGCCACTCCTGGCCACCGCAGCCTCGACCTGCTGGGCTCCGGCGATCCTTCCGCCTCAGCCTTCCAAGTAGCTGGAACTACAGGCACGCGCTACCACACCCGGCTGATTTTTGATTTATTGTAGAGGTGAGGTCTCGCCAAGTTACCCAGGCGGGTCTCAAACCGGCGGGTTCAGGCAATCCACTCACCTCGGCCTCCCAAAACGCTGAGAACATTTGAGGTGCACCAAGCCAGTGGTTACAGAAAGCAGCCATAGGGTGGGGAAGGGAAGTGCCGAGATCCCTTCTACTCCTTATCCCCTGCTAACTCACCACCACCTTCTGGCCACTCACCCCTGCCTATGTCCAGTCCCGGCCGGAACGCCTCTCACCGCCACCCCTCTCCCTAACAAAGCCCAGAACAATCCCCGTCCCCATTCCCAAACTCCAGATAGCCCTAATGGTGTTTATCTCTGGGCTGATAAGGGTCTAGAGCTGTCTTGGGTGAATAACTTCTGTTTTTCCCAGTATAGGGAGCCAGGGGACACCTTTACAAATTTTTTTTTTTTTTTTTGAGTTGGAATCTCACTCTGTCGCCCAGACTGGAGTGCAGTGGTCGCTCCCGGCCACTGCGGCCTCGACCTGCTGGGCTCCGGCGATCCTTCTGCCTCAGCCTTCCGAGTAGCTGGAATTACAGGCGCACGCTACCATGCCCGGCTGATTTTTTTTTTGATTTGATTTATTGTAGAGATGAGGTCTCGCCGCCCAGGCGGGTCTCGAACCCATGGGCTCAGGCAATCCACTCACCTCAGCCTCCCAAAGGTGCGGGATTATAGGCTGAGCCACGAGCCCGGCTACCTTTACAAATTTACATTCTGCTTTTGGGTAAATAGTAGGAGGGTAGGGAGATTTCCTTCTATCTGCTTCTTCTCAATTGTCTTCACCTCAAAATAACCTGGGTGCCAAATGGCATTTCTGGGAGTGGCATGTTTTGCGATCCTGCCCTGGGAAGGGTGTGCCTTGGGCAAGGCAGCTCTCTGCAGTAGAGGCGGCCTGGAAGGAACCAAGAGTCGAGGCCTGTCTGCTGACATCAATCCCTGCAGCACAGGCAGCCCGCCCTCCCTGAGTGGGCGGGGGGGGGGGTACATCCCCAGCCCACTGGGCATCCCTTCCAGGTGTTCGCCAGGTGCTTTGAATTCTAGGATCTCAGCCCCTGACGAGAGAAGCTGATATCTCGTCCTGGTGAAAATGTTGTCCATTCCCAGAATGCCACCGGCCATGACTCTATCCCCAGACTGTGACTGAGGACTCGGTCCAGTTCTGGCAAGTACATCTCGCCCTTTTCCCAGAGGGCTTCCGTCTTTAACCAGTAAGTACTGGGTGGGAATAACGAGATGGCCCACATTTGTCAGCAAGGCCCAGGTTCTGTGGTCTGGGACAGACGCAACTGCTCGCTCAGCAGGGCGGGACCGTGAGGGAGGCCGGGGGAACTTTCCTTCCTCCCAGCCAGAGCCCTGGGAGGGCTGAGCTGAACTAGAATTGACAGGCACTCCGGTCATGTTTGAACTTGCACAGATGGAATTTTAAGCACATAAAACACCGAAACACTTGTGCCTGAGAGCTAGCTTTAGCAACAGACCTCTGCTGGCCCTATGAGGGCAGAGGAACAGATGAGCCGGTGTCTCAGCAAGACGATGTCTATTTCTGTGCCTGGAGAAATGTGGGCCCCGAGGAAGCACCTATGGAGACATCTTTGTGCTAAGACAGATGACGTGGGGGAGAGGAGAGAAGCCTCCTGAACTTCGAAGTTGGTTCCTCTCAATCCATCCAAACCCAAGAGAGGGACTCTCACTTCCTCTACCGGCACCCTCTCTAGGTCGCTAGGACCACACTTTCCACGAAAATTACTGACTCTGAGACAGTTTCAAAGTGATGGGATTCTCTTTTCAAATGTTAACTGGGGCCAGGCTCTGTGGCTCAGTCTGTCATCCCAGCAGTTTGGGAGACCCAGGCGAGTAGATCGCCTGAGCTCACAGGTTCGAGACCAGCCTGGGCAACTTGGCGAGACTGCATCTCTACTGTAAATCAAAAATTAGCCGTGCATGGCAGCAAGCCCCTGTAGTTCTGGCTACTTGGAAGGCTGAGCCGGAAGGATCGCCGGAGCCCAGCAGGTCGACACTGGGGTGACTGTGAGTGTGCCACTGCACTCTAGCCTGGGCGATGGAGTGAGACTTCGACTCAAAAAAACAAAACAAAATCAACATCAAATATTAACTGAAGTGGGAGAAATGGAAACAGAGATCCTACGTGTGGGTTAAGTCAAACGAGGACTAAACAAACTCAGAGCCCAAACATGTGGCATTCTTGCTGGATTGATGTCCAAAGGAGTTGTGGCCACTGTCAACGCAAGGTCCTCATCAGAAGCTAATGGCAAGTGTGATAGAATTGTTTCATTACACAGGAGGCCACCAGGTGCTTCTTAGCTTCTAGCTGCTTCTTAGCTCCCAGAGACAGCACCATTGGTGCCCTCCAGAATTCAGGAATGGGGGCAGGGCTCGTTCTGGGCTTTGTTGGGAAGAGGGGAGGCAAGAAGGTATTTGGTCCAGAACGGGACACAGGCAGGGGTGAGTGGTCAGGAAGGCATTGGTGAGTTAGCAGGGGATAAAGAGCAGGTGCCCATAACGGATGGTACTCCAGGGGGAGGCTGGGGATCTTTGAGTTTTGATGGCACTACTCCTTTGCTTGGGGTCCATTAGGACCCCACACTCTCCCTACAAGTTCTACAAAGCTCTATCCCTTTTCACTTCTTCTCTCTCCAAGAAGTTTTTTTCTAGTAAAAAGAAGGAGAGGAGAGCTTTGTTCTCAGATTATTTGTGTTCTCCCAAATCTGTTGTATTGCCTAATTTGCACAAGGATGTTTGCCACTGTATTTTGTTTTATTTTATTTCATTTTATTTTATTTCTTTTTGGAGTTGGAGTCTCACTCCATCACCCAGGCTGGAGTGCAGTGGCACACTCACGGCCACCCCAGTGTTGACCTGCTGGGCTCCGGCGATCCTTCCGCCTCAGCCTTCCAAGTAGCTGGAACCACAGGCATGTGTTATCACGTCCGGCTAATTTTTAATTTATTGTAGAGATGGGGTCTCACTAAGTTGCCTGGGCGGGTCTCGAACCCACGGGCTCAGGCAATCCGCTCACCTCGGCCTCCCAAAGCGCTGGGATTACAGGCTGAGCCACTGAGTCCAGCCTATTTTATTTTTTGAGGTGGAGTCTTACTTTGTTGCCCAGACTGGAGTACGGTGGCACACTCACGGCCACTCCAGCATCCACCTCTTGGGCTCCGGCGATCCTTCCGCCTCAGCCTTCCAAGTAGCTGGAACTACAGGTGCACACCACCACGCCTGCTAATTTTTTTTCCTTTTATTGTAGAGCGGTGGGCTCAAGCAATCCACTTGCCTCGGCCTCCCAAACTGCTGGGATTACAGACTGAGTCACTGAGCCTGGCCTGCCACTGTATTTTTTAATGTCATTCTACAAGCCTCCTCTTTTAAAACTTGAAAGCCAAGGGAAAGAACCTCCTTGTTTCTCTCTGGCTGCTGCGTCACCTTCTCCTCGTGGTGAGGAGTAGAGGATGTCCTGGCTGTTTTGCAAATTAGGCAGCAGTGGGGAAGGGGCCATAGTAGCAGGTACTCTTGGGAGAAAAACACATCTGTTAGCAATTGAGAAAAGGATCTCACCACTTTGAAAATGTTTCAGCGTCAGTCATTTTCATCCACCTGTCTGCATAGCTCTCAAAATAATGGTCCATCTACACGACCTTTTCCAGCTTCAGGGTCAGCCTTTTGAGAAAGGCCAGACATCCTATCCATCACTAAGTTGACTGGCCACCATCCTGAAGGTTCTCCAACAGGGAATCTTCGGCCCCAGGTGTGAGTAGGCTAGGGTCACCCAGCTGACCCTGTGACCATCTTAGAAAGGAGCAGTTCCAGGAGGGAGCTGACTCCGGGAAAACCTCCCAGGCACAGACCCTGCTATGGGGCCACAAATGGTCCTTTTCTCCCCTCGGCTAAGCATGATTGAATTTGCTCTCTTTAGCATCAAAGATTGATGATAATAATAAACAAAAACAAAACCATTTTTCTGGGGAAGATGCACAACCTAATCTCAGTTCAGATCCCAGCTCTGCCCCCAACCTAACCTTGGCTCATTTGCTTTAACTCTCTGAATCTTTGTCTTCTTCTGCAAAACAGGGCTGCTCATCCCTGCTACCCAGAATCAACTCCAGCAGAGAATGCAATGCTGGCTCCTGCCCCCACGCACACGGGCGAGGACGCATGGGTTGTTCCGTCAGACCAATGACTCTTAAATTAACCACTCACTGACAGCTGCCCCACTTTACAATCGAACAATGCCATCCACCCACACGCCAGCCCTCTGAGGGCAAACTGAAACCACAGCGGAGCTCACAAACCAAGAAATAGCTCCCGATTCCTTTTCCAAACTTAAAAAAAAAAAATTACAGGCTTGCTTCCCCCTCCTGCCCGTCGCCAGACACTGCACAATACCCCCGCTCTCGGTGGCCTCACCGCCCACGTCTCTGCGCCTTCAGCTCAGTTCCTGCCTCTTCCCGGCCCTTTGTCTGAAATGTTTCCCATTTTCTCCAAATTGCAGTATGCAGCAAAGAATGTGCTCTTTTGTGCCATGCTAAGGGCCCAGAACATTGTACACAGCTTCTTAAATTATAAAACGCAGAATGATCCAGAAAAAAAAAAAAGTATAAGAAATCCTGGATCTGTGGGAAGTTGTATGCATTTACCTTTCTCCAGGCATGTCTTTTAACCTGGTGCACTTTCCAAAGGCAGGAGCCAGCTGGGCACAGTGACTCATACCTGCAATCCCAGCACTTTGGGAGGCTGAGGAGGGAGGATCGCTTGAGCCCAAGATTTCAGGATTAACCTAGGCAGCACAGCCAGACCTCGTATAGATAGATAGATAGATAGATAGATAGATAGATAGATAGATAGATAGATAGATAGATAGATGATAAATAGATAGATAGATAAATCTCTCAATATCTGTCACCCTGGTGAGGTTACTCTTCGAAGTCTCCTGCTTATAATTCCAGGAACTCTGTTATATCATTTCCCATTTATTGTCACCAGAGTACCTCACGGTATTTGAGCCATTTTCTTCCACAAAGGCAGGCACAGTGTCTTGTTTGACTTTGCATCCTCTTTCTTTCTTTCTTTCTTTCTTTTTGGTGTATGTTTTTCTTTATTAAGTCTTACTAATATTCTTGAAGGATCAAATACACAGACTAGTAGGTTACAGTGAAGAAATATTTTGAAGAGTTAAGAAGCCACTAAGATCCTTGCAGGTAATGTCTTCAGTGATGCTTCCTATCTTTATTCTGGGATTCCCAGCTAATATTCAGCCCCTCTAGCTACCACACATGCAGTAAATCCTCATTTGAATCCTTGGAATAATGTACCAACAAAGGAAACATTGTTCGCAAAGCCACCCATGTATCTCCAAGCTTCATTGCATCCCCATGGTTCTCTCGGTCTCCGTGAAGCCAGGTTTTTCTGGACAGTTTCTCATGGTGTCCCTTCTATCTTCCATTGTTTATAGTCTGGAAGTTCCATGTTACTATGACCGTGTTCACGTGCATGCCCATGCGCCCTGTCTGACAGCAGTCTGACCTCTCAGGACTCTCAACTCTCCAGCGGGAGCTCTGCATCCCTCTTTCGTTGCACGGTACCGGGCACCCAGGGAGCACAACAAGCACTGTGGTTAAATCGAAAGAGCCGAAGTGTAACTTGCCACAGTGCCCCGAACTTAGAATGTTCCCTTAGGGATGGAGTGGCTAGTCACTTGGTAGAGATACTGTTACCACTCTCCAGAAGTGATGCTGCGCTCTCGCTTTTCAAAGCAGAGGGAGTGTCTCCAAAAGGTGGAATCAAAGAAAAGATAAACTGCAGACAATAATAAATAGGGGAGGGCCACCTATCCACAGAGAGAATATTATCTAGATAGTTTAAGGATCAAGTTGAATATCCCTACCTGAAACCTCTCTGGAATATCAAAATTGTTCCATCCCTGGAAGAATGGATCTTCGATATTTTATATGCCAAAGAAGATGAACCAAGTTAAGCATGGTGGTGCGAGCCTGCAAGTCCCACTAGACGGGAGCCTGAAGCAGAAGGATCACTCGAGACTAGAAGTTCCAGGCTGCAGTACACGACGATTGCGCCTATGAATAGCCTATGAATAGCTTCTGCGTGCCAGCCTGAGCAACATAGTGAGACTCCATTTCTAACATAAAGGGGAAGAAAAGAAAGAAAAAAAAATGGCTGCAACAGACCTTCCAGTACCAAGGTTCAAGGATTTTGATTCCCTAAAATGGTTTCCTAGTGTTAGTACTAGTTGCTCTGGCTGGCATAACACACTGAGTGGCTTAAACAACATAAATTCATTTTCTCACAATCTGGAGGCTAGTTGTTCATGATCAAGGTGTCAGCAGGGTTCGTTTCTTCTGAGGCTTCTCTCCTTGGCTTGTAGATGGCCATCTTCTCTCTGTGTCTTCAACGTGGTTTTCCCTCTGGGCATGTTTGTGTCCAAATTTCCTCCCCTTATAAGGATAGCAGTTCTATTGAATTAAGGCTGTCTACATATGACCTCATTTTAACTTAATTATCCCCTTAAAGACCCTGTCTCCAACTACAGTCAATATTCTGAGATTCTGGGGGTAAGACCTTCAACATATAAGATCAGGGTGGGGGAACACAATTTAACCAGCAACACTGTCACCATGACTAAATACTAGGCTACTGTATGTGTTCCTACAGGATCCTAGCTACCAACCTGTGACAGAAATGAGCCTTAGGCTCTCACTAAGAATCCTAGTTTCAATAAACTGGCAATACTGGGTAATAATCCATTCATTTAAGGATAGAATATCACCAAGACATACTATAGTAATATGCTGACAGTGGAGATCAAATTTCTATCACCTAGAAAATGAATATACTGATTATATTTATAGGCATGAATGACTTTATTTCCAGCAGTAAAGAGAATACTGATGGTCTATGGTGAGATCTGGTAATAGAAACACACAAAATATCTCTACTGGGTACTCCTAATAAACCATTTACAGAAAGCAAAGAATTGGGTGACTGTGTATGTGATACTTTTAAACATTTTTGGAAATCTTATTAATATGATGAGATTGGTTGGCTGGTCTTAACGTAGCTGGATAAAGTGGTAAAAGAAGACGAAGTGCTTAGGAATTCAAATTGCTAGCTCAAGAGCTACATACATGACCTGAAATCTTCAATATGTCCCTTGAAGGAGACCTTTATCTCCTGTAGCTGCAAAGCTGAGATTGTTGAAAATCACATGCAGAATCTTATCCTGAAACTACTGAATTATACTGCATTTGGAACTCCTAGCCTCACAGGATGTCTATTAAGAGAGAAAAGAGGAAAAGAGGAAACCTGAAGAGAAAGCCTTCGTCTTATCAGAGAACACATAAATAATCGTAAACAGAATGTTGGTAAAATTTGGATGTTTCTATGGTATGAATGTATGTGTCTCTCCAAAATTTATGTGTTGAAACTTAAAACACAAGGTGATGATATTAATAGATAGGGTCTTTGCAGATGGCATGATCCTGTATTATAATAATAATAATAATAATAATAGAGTGAACACAGCGGCTCAGGCCTATAATCCCAGCACTTTGGGAGGCCAAGGTGAGAGGATTGCCTGAGCCCAAGAATTCAAGACCAGCCTAAGCAAACTGGTGAGACCTCATCTCTATAATAAATCACAAAAAAACTAGCCAGGCATGGTGGTGCGCGTTTGTAGTTCCGGCTACTTGGAAGGCTGAGGCGGAAGGATCACCTGAGCCCAGCAGGTCGAGGTTGCGGTGGTCATGAGCGTGCCACTGCACTTCAGTCTGGGCGACAAGAGTGAGACACCAACTCATAAATAATAATAATAATAAGATTTAACCAAAAAGCAGAACTAATGAATTAATTTAGTAAAGTCACAAAATACAATATTGACAGACAAAAATCAGCAGCATTTCATACAACTTGGCTGAAAAAGAAATCAAGAAAATAATCTTATTTATGGTAGCATTAAAAAAAATACCTAGGAAATGGCCAGACATGGTGGCTCACACCTGTAATCTCAACACTTTGAGAGGCCAAGGCAGGAGGACTGCTTGAGCCTAGAAGTTTAAGACCAGCCTGGACAACATAGTAAGACCTTATCTATGAAAAAATTTTAAAATTGACTGGGCATGGTAGCACGTGCCTGTAGTCCTAGTTACTCAGGAGAGCAGATGGAAGAATTGCCTGAACCCAAGAGTTTGAGGCTATGGTGGGCTGTGATTGTCCCACTGCATTCCAGCCTGGGTAACAGCATGAGACCCTGACTCAAAAAAAAAATTGAAAAAAGCACAAATAAATAGAAAGATATTCCACGCTCACACATTATAAGAACTAATATTATTAAAATGTTCATACTACCCAAAGAAACATGCATATTCAATGATATTCCAATATCAAAATCTTAGAGACTTCTTCACAGAAATAGAAAAAAAATCCTAAAATTCATATGAAACCACAAAAGACACTGAATAACCAAAACAATTTTGATAAAGAAAAATCAAGTTGGAGGCATTATACTTTCTGATTTAAAATTATATTACGAAGCTATAGTAAGCAAAACAGTATGGTACTGGAATAAGAACAGACATATAGACCAGTAGAACAGAATAGGGAGCCCAGAAATAAACCTAAACATATACAGCCAACTGATTTTTGACAAGGGTACTAAAAGACAATGAAGAAAGGATAGTCTCTTCAATAAGTGGTGCTAGGAAAATTGGGTTTCCACATGCAGAAGAATGAAATTAGATTTTCATCTTACACCAAACACCATGGATTAAAACTAAAACAACAACAACAACCAAAAAGCCCTAAATGTAAGACCTGAAACCTTAAGACTCCCAGAAGAAAACGAATAAAAATCTTCTGAACATTGGCCTTGGCAATGATTTTTTTGATATCACACCAAAGTTCAGGCTACCAAAGCAAAAACAAATAAACAGGACTACATCAAACTTAAAACCTTCTCTAAAACAAAAAAACACTAAAATGAAACGGCAGCCTCTAGACTGGGAAAAATATTTGCAAACCGTATATCTGTTATGAGGTTAAAATCCAAAATTTCCAAAGACCTCATACAACTCAATAAAAGAAAAACAAATAACCTGATTTGAAAATGGGCAAAATATCTGAATAGGCATTTCTCCCAAGATAACAAATGCCAACAGGTATATGAAAAAGCGCTCAGCATCATTAATCATCAAGGAAATGCAAATTAAAACTACTATAAGATACCACCTCACATCTGTTAGGATTACTATTATCAATAAGTCAAAAGATATCAAATGCTGGCTAGGGTGTGGAGCAAAGGAAACTCTTGTACACTGTTGGTAGGAATGTAGGTTAGTGCCGCTGTTATGGAAAACAGTATGGAGGTTTCCGAAGAAATCTAAACTAGAATGATCACATGACCTAGAAATTCCTCTTCTGGGCATATACCCAAAGGAAATGAGATGACCACCTTGTAAAGATATCTGCACTCCCATGTTCATTACAACATTATCCACAATAGCCAAGATATGGAAACAACTTAAGTGTCCATCGACAGATGAATGGATAAAAAAAACCATGGGGGTCTCTCTCTCTCTCTCTCTCTCTCTCTCTCTCTCTATATATATATCTATATATATGTATATATATATATATATATATATATATGGAAT
>NW_007249752.1:376408-420055 GCF_000164805.1 Carlito syrichta | reverse complement strand
ATGGAATATTTTTTTTTTTTTTTTTACTGAAAGCCCGACCTATGTTGATTATGGTGCGCCCGACAGTGTGACATAGACAGGGCTGGGGATTTTTTTTTTTTTTTTTTTTTTTTAATAATTAATCAGTATTTTTATTATAGTTTTGTGGGGTACAGTTAAGGGTTAGGTGTACAATTACGTTTCATTCAGACACCCTGTTGATAAGAGGTGTTTTCCCAGCCCCAGACAGATATTTGCTACTGTTAATCCCATCTATATATGGAATATTATTCAGCCTTAAAAAAAGGAGATCCGGTCATTTGCCACAACTTGAATGAAACTGGAGAACATCATGCTAAGTGAAATAAACTCAACACAGAAAGAAAAATATTGCATGATCTCATTTATATGTGGAATCTTAAAAAAAGAAGTCAAATATATAGAGAGAGATAAAGAATGAAACAGTGGTTACTGAAGGGGAGGAAGAGCACATGGGGAGATGAAGGTCAGAGGATACAAAATAGTAGAGATAGAAGATGAACAACACTAGAAATCTAATGTACAACATGAAGCCTACAGGTAATAAAATTGTACTGTATTTGGGATTCCTGCCAAACAAGTAAAATCAAGCTGTAAGGACCCCCTCACCCCGACAAATCTATGTGAGATTATGGATGCATTGATTGGCTTCATTCTATAACCATTTTACAATCATATGCATCCCGTAATATGGTATATACCTTAAATAGATGCACTAAAATGTATTTATTAATTAATTATTTATTCATTTGAGTCTAAGTCTCACTCTGTCTCCCAGGCTGGAGGGCAGTGGCATGCTCATGACTACCGCAGCCTCAACCTGCTGAGCTCAAGCAATCTTCCCACCTCAGTCTTCCACATAGCTAGAACTATAGACACAAAACATTAGCCATCAAACCTGGCTAATTTCTTTTTTAATGGTAGAGGTGAGGTCTTGCCAAGTTGCCCAGGTTGGTCTAGAACCCTTGGGCTCAGGCAATTCTCTTGGCTCTGCCTCCCAAAGTGCTGGGATTGCAGGTATGAGCCACCTCACCAAGCAGTAAAATTTAAAGAACAAGAAAAGGTCACGAAGGCTCTATCCTCATAAATGAATTGGTGCTTTTATGAAAAAAAATTGAAGGAAGCACCCTGCCCTTTGTCCTTCTGCCTTCTACCATGTGAGAACATAGCATGCACCCTATCTGCCATATGAGGGCATGGCAACAGGGTGCCATCTTGGAATCAGAGACAGCCATCTTCACCAGACATCAAATCTGCCAGCACCTTGAGCTTGGACTTCTCATTCTTCAAAGCTGTGAGAAATAAATTGTTGTTGTTTATAGATTACCTAAAGTATTTTGTGTGAGCAGTCGAAATTGATTTGGACAGATGTTAAAGGCCAATCTGGCAAGATCTCAGAAACAAGGAGCACATTATTGGAAACAAGTGGAAAGTTGATTCTTGTTATGTAGTGGTAAAAAATGGCTAGGCCAGCCTCAGTGGCTCAGCCTGTAATCCCAGCACTTTGAGGGGCTAAGGCAAGTGGATTGCCTGAGCCCGCAGGTTCAAGTCCAGCCCGGGCAACTTGGCGAGACCTCGTCTCTACACTAAATCAAAAACTAGCCAGGTGTGGTTAGCATGCATCTGGAGTTACAGCTACTTGGAAGTCTGAGGTGAAAGGATTGCCGGAGCCCAGCAGGTCGATGCTGTGGTGGTCATGAGTGTGCCACTGCACTCCAGCCTGGGTGATGGAGTGAGACTCCAACTCAAAAAAAAAAAGAACTTGGCTAAATTGTTTTTGTGTTCTAGTGTTTTGTGGAAGGTAGAACTTGTGAGAAATAAAACTAGATATTTAGCTGAGGGGATTTCTAAGCAAATTGTTGGAGGTGCAGCTTGGTTTCTCCGGTTTGATGCAAAAAGAGAGAAATAAACTGAAAAAGGAGTTGTTACAAAATAAAGAAATCAAAAATTTGGAAACTTTTTGGCCTGTCTGTATGGTAAAATATAAGAAAGCATGTTAAGAAAAGAATACCTGAATTCTGTGGCTAAATTTGATAAAGAGATTACAGAATTATTCAAGCAGAAACACTGCCAGTTTGAACTGAAGGAGGTAGGGACAGGATGAAATGAAGAATGCCTATCAAGTGTCTTAGATCTTATAAGACTGCACCATAGAACTATTTGGTTGTTAACATGCACTGTTCTTCAAGACAAGGGAAGAATGACCTTGAATGTAATTCAGAAGTCATTAGGGTTGACAACTCAGACTGAGGTGAGGGGCCATTACCTTGGTTTCAGCAGGCCAAATGGCAGTCTTCTAGAGCCTTGGAGGTAGGACAACTCCAAACCTTGGGGCTGTTGATTCCTGTCCAGCAGAGCAGAGGAGGTAGAACCACTATCCCAGTGGACCTAGAGGGCAGAGCATCAAACCAAAAAGGACAGTTCTTGAGCCTTAAGTTCAAATGGAATAAACCGTGCTTGGCACCCATCACTCCTTCCTTCTTTTCCATTTCTCCCTTTGAAGAAATGCCTGTTCCACTGTTATATTTTGAGAACATGTAACATTTCTGATTTTATAGGTTTATAGCTGGAGAAAAATTATGTCTTGGGATGAATTGTACCTTGAGTCTCACTCGTGTCTGATTTTGACAAGACTTTGGACTTTAGACTTAATGCTGGAACGACTTAAGACTTTTGAAGCTGTTGGGTTGGGAAGAATGTATTTTGCAGGCAAGAACATACATTTGTGGGGGGCCTGGGATACACAGTTATTGAGTAAATGTTTGTATAAATTTGTATATTCATATTTTATACATTTATATATTTATATAATATATATTTGATTAATAATGAATATACTGTATAATTATATATTGTGTATAGGTATATACATGCATTTTTATATATTTATATACTAGATAAATTTATATATTAAAGACTTAACCCATAGTGTGATGATATTGGGAGGTGAGAACTTCAAGAGGTAGTTAGGTAGATGAGGTCAAGAGAGTGGAGACCCCATGATGAGATTAGTGTCCTTATAAGAAGAGGAAGAAGAGAGACTAGAGCTTTCTCTGCCATGTAAGGACACGGCAAGAAAAGCAGTCAGTCGCAAGCCAGGAAGAGTACCCTCCCTGGGGAACCAAATCAGCCAGCATCTTGATCTCGGACTTCCCAGCCTCCAGAACCATGAGAAACAAATCCCTGTTGTTAAGCCACCCAGCCTACAGTATGTTATAATGGCAGCCAGAGCTGAATAACACAACATATATGTAGCAAGATCAGAGACTCTTTACCAACAATCAGCATATTCATCAGCTATTTAAGCAATTTTCTTCCCATCTTAATGGTTTCCTTATTTAACAACATGTTTGTATTTCCTTGAGGGACTATGTGATAACTGGTCTCAAGACCAGCAGCACATTTGTGTGTATATTGCTAGTTCATGCATTGAGTGTGAGATTCCAATTAGCTCAAGTTTAAGAGGTGAAGACATTTTCATTCTCAGAACAGATTTTTTTTTTTTTAATTTGGTTAAGCCTTAAGGGTACTTTTTATTTTCTGGAATTAAAAAATCTGTCTTTAAAAGAAAGCCCAGTGCTCTCATATACAGGAGGCTCCAGGGCATCTGTTACTGTTGAAAATCCATTTCAATAAATTTTCATTATTGGTTTAATTATTTAAATAATTAGGAAATGCTAAAGGGAAAATCTGTTTTTGGTTTTGTGGCTTTAAAAAATGTTGGAAATGAAATAGGTCAAACAAATTCACTTCAAAGTACACATCAATCTTTGCCATAATCACAAAGTCTTTGGGAAGTTAAGTACATCTTTGCGATTTCTTCAAGGCAAAAAACCCAATATGAAAGACAAACCGTTTTTCCTATAGCATATGACAAGGAAAAGAGACAAACACCCATTTTTCTCAAGAAGTTTACAAAAAGAAAGTCCAAAATAAATGTAACAACAAGTGTCCTTTCTCCTGCTTTCAGTTTCCATGATCATAAGCATTTTAATCATCTCTGGGTCTTCACAGAAAAGGCCACCAGCACTAAGTAAGCAAGACAGCTATCACGTTGTGTTTCAAGTTTCAGAATCCTTGTTTAACAATGCCTGAAGGCTGTCAACTTCCCTGAGAACCATCAGTGTGATGAACAACTCATGCATGGCAGGAAAGCCCCTCATTCAAGAAAGTAAAGAAAAAGACAGCAAAGCCACCTGTCTCTCAGAAGCAAGTTATCCGAGTGGGGGAGACAATGATGGAAGTACCTAGGGCAATTTTACAATAACGAAGATCCGTTAATTTATTAAAAAATAATCATTGAAATCTGGCAATACCAGGCACTGTTATAGGTTCTGAAATACTAAAGTAAGGCAGGAGGAAAACAGGACAGTGATGATTTCCATTCGCATGAACCTTGTTATCTTTTAGTTTCATTTTGAATTACGAAAATTAAGAAAAATATCCAGATCCAAAACTCAATCTGCAGTGATCAGATTTATATTCATTCATTCACAAAGTATTTTAAGTGTGAACTCTATTAGGACTTTGGGGTGTTCTTAAATAAAATTTAAAAAGAACTCATTTCTTAAAATCCAGATGCTTCTAAATTAAATGTTTTTAAAACTTACTAGGACCTTCTTATGTATCTTTTTTACGAAAATCACAATTTTATCATCATTATTGATTTTATTAGGGACCACATAACCATGACTATTTAGCCAATGGTATTTTAAATTTTTTGGCTTCCTGATCATTTTTCAGAAGACTTTTCCAATTTTAATGACATTTATTGCATTACCAAATCATGTCAAGATTTGTATTATTTTTTCTTCTTATTGAAACAAATTATTATTTAGCAGATGGCAATATTGTTGGAATGGACAAAACTTGTATTCACAGATAGTACCTTCACCCATATGTTCTAAAAGTGTATTTATTTTTTGAAGAATACTTTTCAACAGATTTCCATATTTGGTTGCTTTCAGTTACTTGTAATAGTTATAGGAAATTTATTTATTTCAATAAATATCAATATATTTTAATATTTACTATTTGAAATTTTAAAATCGGATCAGTCTCTAGTTCACAGAAATGCTAGTTTCTTTCTTAAACCCAGACTGAGCTCTTTATCAGTCGTGTATTTAGACTATATTAATTGAGATATAATTAGCAAAAAAAAAGACGTGTGTAGTATACCTTTTGATAAATTTGACGTATGTGTACATCTGTGAAATCATCACTACAGTTGAACAATGAGTTCATTCATCTAAAGACTGCTTGTGTCCCTTTGTAACCCCTCCTTCCTGTCCCTCCAGCTCTCTCTATTCCGTTCCACTTTCCAGGCAACCATCGATCTGCTTCCCGTAACTATAGATTGGAAAGTACTTTCTAAAGTGTTACATAAGTGGAATCATAAGGTAAGTACTCTTTTTTGTCTAGTTTATTTCATCCATATTGCTTTGTGTATCAATATCCTATTCCTTTTTTACTAATATGACTAGATTCTATCGCTTGGATGCACCAAATGGTTTATCCAATAGGTCGATAGGTCGAGTACCTATTGATGGATATTTTAGTTGCTTCTAGTTTGGAGCTATTACAAATTACACTATTATGAACACTTGCATTTGTATGGACATATGATTTTATTCATCGTGGGTAAATAATTAGAGTTCAATGGCTGAATCATATGGTATGTGCATATTTAACTTGAAGAAATTGCCAAACTGTTTTCCAAAATGACAGTACTATTTTACACTCCCATCAGAAGTGTAAGAGAGTTCCAGGTGTTTCACATCCATATCAACACTTAGTATGGTCAATTTTAAAAATTAATAGTTGTTTAATTTAAATTGTTTTAGAAGTAATTTAAACTGTTTTAATAGTTGTATGTGGTAAATAATTGTACTAATTTACATTTCTTTAATGACTAACGAGGTTGAGCACCATTTCATATGCTTATTTGCCATCCATAAATCTTCTTTGATGAAGAACTTGTTCAAATCTTTTGACCATTTTTATTGAACTTTTTTTCTTATTGAGTTTTAAAAGTTTTTTTACATGAAATGGATGCATGTTATTTATCAAATATGTAATATGCACATATTTCCTTTCAGTTTACAGTCTGTCTTTTCATTCTCTTAACACCATTTCCCTAAAAACAGAAGTTTTAGTTTTGATGAAGTCTGATTTATATTTTTTCTTTTATAGATTGTGATATTGATGTTGTTTATAAGAAAGCTTTACCTTTTTTACAACACAGATATTCCTTTACTTTTTTTAAAGAAGGTTTAGGTTTTACGTTTACATCTATGATCCACTTTTAGTTAATTGTTGAATATGCAAATTGACCAGATGTGTGATGGGTTCTGCCTGAGCTTTTGATTGTTTCACTGATCAATTTCTCCATCTTGACAAATATACCACCCTGTCTTGATTACTATAGCTTAGTAAGAAGCTTTGAAGTTAAGTAGCAAAAGTCCTCCAACTTTATTCTTCTTTTTACAGGGTTGTTTTAGCTATTCTAGATCACCTGCATTTCCATATACATTTTAAAATAGCTTGCCAATTTCTAGAAAAAAGTCAGATGCATTTTGCTTAGAATTGTATTGAATCTATAGGTTAATTTGGGGAGAACTGACATCTTAACAATATTGAGTCTTCTAATCCATGAACATGGTCTATCTCTCTTTTTTTTTTTTTTAATACTTCATTAATTTATCCCAATAATGTTTTGTCATTTTCAGGCCTGGTACATATTTTGTAAGATGTACCTTTAAGTATCCTTTTATACTATGTAAGTTGCATTGTTTTTTGAATTTCAGTTTCTTGGGTTTTTTGTTGCCAGTATATAGAAATAAAATGGATTTCTATATATTGATTCTGTATAGTGAAACATTGTTAAAGTAAGAATATTAGTTCTAGCAGTGTTATGTAGATTTGGTGGGATTTTCTATGTAGACAATCATAAATAATAAAAGCTTTAATTCTTTATCCAATTTGCATACCATTGTTTCTTTTGTTACATATTGAATTGGCTAGACTTTTCAGGGAAATGTTAAATAGAAGTGGTAAGAGCAGATATTCTTGACTTGTTTTTGATCTTGAAGGAAAAAATCAGTCTTTAACCATTAAGTATGATATTAATGTAGGTTTTTCTTTTTCTTTTTTGGGTTGGAGTCTCACTCTGTTGTCCAGGCTGGAGTGTAGTGGCATGATCACAGACACTGCAGCCTCGACCTGCTGTGCTCAGGCAATCTTTCTACCTCAGCCTTCCAAGTAGCTAGAATTACAGATACACACCACCACGCCTGGTTAATTTTTTGGTTTACTGTAGAGATGAGGTCTCGCCAAATTGCCCAGGCTGGTCTTGAGCCCATGGGTTCAGGCAATCTTCTCGCCTCTGCCTCCCAAAGTGCTGAGATTACAGGTGTGAATCACCAGCCCAGCTAATTTCATTAATGATTTTATAAGATTAAAGAGTTTTCCTTCTGTTTTCCAGTCTGTTGAGCACTTGTGTAAGAAATGGATTTTGGATTTTTGCCAAGTGCTTTTTTCACATTTATTAAAATTATTGTACAGTTTTCCTTTATTAGTCTATAAACATGGCATGTTGCATTGATTGTTTTTTGAATACTAAACCAGCAGTGTGTTTGTAAAATTTTTTAAAAGATCATGATCTATTATCTTTTTAATGTACATTTGGAGTTGATCTGCTAAATTTTGTTAAGAATTGTTGCATCTAAGTTCAGAAAGAACATTGGTTTGTAGTTTTCCTTTTTTGATATTTATGTGTTTAGGTTTTGGTATCAGATTAATGACGGTCTTATTGAATTTCTTGGAAAGTAGTCTTTCCTTTTAAATTATCTTCAAGTGTTTGTTTAGAATTAGAATTAATATTTATTCCCTAAATGTTTGGCACAACTTATCAGTGAAAGCTTCAGGCCTGAAGTTCTCTTTGTAAGAAGACTTTAGACTATATATTCAATTTCTTTAACAAGCAGGTCTATTCAAAATATCTATTTCTTCTTTAACAAGCAGGAAGATATCTATTTCTTCTTTAATATTATTAATATTATTAATGTTAGAATATGTCTTTGAAGAAATTTGTCCATTTAATATAAATTGTCAAATATATTGGCATAAAATTGTTTATGACATAACCTTATTAGGCTTTTAATATCAATATAATCCACAAAATCCTGATGTTGGTAACTTGTGTCTCCACTTCCCCCCCCAAACACACACACACACACTTGATTTCTAATTATTCTGACTAATGATTTATCAATATCTTCTCAAAGAATCAGTTTTAGGCTTACTGATTTTCTCTATTTTTTTATTTTCAATCTTAATGATTTATACTCTGATCTTACCTCTTTTTTTTTTCTACTTGGTTGAACTTAATTTGCTCTTCTTTTTTCTAGATTCTTATGGTAGAAGGTGAGTTCATTGATTTGAGAATTTTTTCTAGTGTCATTATTTAGTACTATACATTTTCCTCTAAGTATTGCTTTAGATATCTTTCTTTCTTTTTTTTTTTTTTTTGAGTTGGAGTCTCACTCTGTCATCCAGACTGGAGTGCAGTGGCCGCTCCCGGCCACCGCAGCCTCGACCTGCTGGGCTCTGGTGATCCTTCCGCCTCAGCCTTCCGAGTAGCCAGAATTACAGGCATGCGCTACTGCCCGGCTGATTTTTTGATTTATTGCAGAGATGAGGTCTCGCTGCCCAGGCGGGTCTCGAACCCGCAGGCTCAGGCAATCCACTCACCTCAGCCTCCCAAAGGTGCGGGATTACAGGCTGAGCCACCGAGCCCGGCTTAGATAACTTTCATACGTTTTAATGCTTTGTCTTCATCTTCATTTAGTTCTAAATACTTTTTCGGTTTCCCTTTTCTTATCATCTTAATAGATTAATTAATCTTAATCATTTTAATAGATTAACTAATCTAATTAATAGATTAGTCAATAGATTGTTTAGAAATGGACTGTTTTGCTTCCAAAAACTTGGAAACTAAGTGATAATAATATATTCTTTCTGGTTTTGATTTCTAATTTCATTTTGGTAAAAGAACATACTTTGTATGACATGAATTTTTGGTAATTTTTTAAGACTTGTTTTATGGCTCAGAATATGGTCTTTCTTAGTGAGTGTCCTGTCTGCACTTGAAAAGATGTTCTGTCATTGAGTGAAGGCCAATAAGATAAAACTGGATAATAGAGTTGTTCAAGCATTCAATAACCTTACTAATTTTCAGCCTGCTTGTCCAACCAATTATTAAGAGGGAGACTGTGGATTTTTCTTTCTCTTTGCAGTTATATCAGACTTTGCTTCAAGTTTGAAGCTTTATTCTTTGGTGCCTACATGTTTCAAACTGGCTATGTCCTCTGGATAAAGTGACATCTTTATCTATGGTATTAATGGGAATATTCTTTTCTCTGAAATTACTATTATGCAAATGTAGTCACTACAGGCTTTTTTTGTTTCATTTTGTTTTTTGAGTCAGGGTCTCACTCTGTCACCCAGACTGGAGTGCAGTGGCACAATCATGGCTCATCACAACCTCGACCTCCTGGGTTCAGGCGATCCTTCCACCTCAGCCTCCCAAGTAGCTGGGACTATAGGCATGCACCACCACACTCAGCTATATATATATATTTAAATGTTTTTTGTAGAGATGAGGGCTCGCTATGTTGCCTAGGCAGGTCTCAAACTCCAGAGCTCAAGCAATCCTCTCGCTTCAGCCTCCCAAAGTGCTGGAATTACAATTACAAGTGTGAGCCACTGCACACAGCCCACTAAAGGCTTTTTTTTTTTTTTAAATTAGCATTCTTTATCATTTTTTGACTATCAACCTATGTGAATCTTTACTTTCAAGTGCCTTAGATGAGTCTCCATTCTGGCTGTTAGTAACACGCATTATTCTGATTCTGTGTGAATTCTGGGCATTATTTCTTCTACTCTCCTCGGTGACTCTTTCTCCAGCCTCAGTTTCTTCAAACATGCACTCATCAGTACTGAGCTGAATACTACAGATTTCCTGAGTTTTCCTTATAGCTCTTTCCTGCCTGATACTCTGCCCTGTGAAATCTAGCAACCATGTTTCCCTCTGTCTTGCAGCTCTGTCTTCTCAACTCAAGAAAGCCTCTAGATTCTCGGCTTGGGTTCCCTCTCTCTATACTGCAAACTAGAAACTTTTTCCACACAACAAACTGGGACAATTGTAGGGCTCCCTTCATTTGTTTTCCATTTCTGGAATCATTGTCCTTCACAATCTGATGCCTTATGTATTAAGTTTCTTTTTTTTTTTTTTTTAATTTCATCTCAGGCCGTCACGGTGATTCATGCCTGTAATCCTAGCACCCTAGGAGGCCGAGGCAGGAAGATCGCTTGAGTCCAGAAGTTCAAGACCAGCCTGGGCAACATAATGAGACTGCTTCTCCACACACAAAAAAATCAAAAATTTAGCCAGACATGGTGGCGAGTGTCTGTAGTCCCAGCTACTCAGTCCCAGTTACTGCACTCCAGTAGACTCCAATTAAACAATCTAAAAAAATTTTTTTCATCTGATCTTTTTGTTATTTCAAGCAGGGGAATAAGCCCAGTTCCTGTCATTCCCTCTTGGTCAGATGGAATAAAGAAAAACCTTTCCATCTTCTTTTTAATCTTTTCTAGGACACATAGCTTCAGACACCAAGTAAATCAAATGTGGTTTTAATTTTTGAAATTCTGAATGAATATAATATGTCATCAGCAAATATGACATTTAAGCTATATTGCTAAGTTTTTTGAACCCACAAATATGCTCTTTAAATTATTTTTCCTTTAATCTTCTAAAGTGTGTGTTTCACATTCTGAAGCATTGTTTTGTGCATAGTACCAGCCTGATTATTTTCTTAATGAAGGAACAAACTGTATTGAACTGAAAAGTGAGATTTTTTAAAAACTTTTTTTGTTTACTAATGCAATAACATTAAAAAAAAGAATAAATTTGACCATTCACAGTGGCTCATGCCTGTAATCCCAGCACTTTGGGAGGCAGAGGGGAGATGATTACCCGAGTCTAGGGGTTCGAGAGCAGCCTGGGCCACTTGGCAGGCATGGTGGTGTGCACCTGTGGTTTCAGCTCTTGGAAGACTGAGGCAGAAGGGTCGCCTAAGACCAGTGAGTCAAGGCTGTGGTGACTGTGAGCATGTCACTGCATTCCAGCCTGGGTGACAGAATGAGACTCTAACTAACTAACTAACTAAACAAATAAATTCAACTTAAATTCAAATACACAAAGAAATCAGTAACAATTCTTCCCTGAGTTAGGAAAACCTTCAATCCTCTCATCTTGATGCTCCAACACTTTTGAGCTTAATGATTTTGATACAGAAATGCCTCTCACCCTTTCAAGAACAAGTAAGGAGCCAGCTTAGGGCAGGATTGGAAATTCGATCTTATCTTTTGGATTTTCAGCTTTTAGAGGTGTTGTATACTTGCCTCTAACAGCTCTGCTGCTCTCTACCCCACATCAATTACTGGTGTTCAGCAAACACTGACAAAAACAAGCTTGCCTTTTGTTGCCTATCTGAAAAAATCAATAAGAGTGCAATCTGAGCAAGCTTACGATTTTAATCAGCGCTGCCTAAGGCTTTAATGTCAGGGCATGAGGCATCGGGCCAAAGAGATGAAATCCACCCAGGACCTCACATCAATTGACTTGTTTTGTAAAGACATGCATCACCACGAGGAGAAGGCAGCCCTGCTATATTTTGGGTTTGCTCTTCTTTTGTTGACTTATTTTGGGAAGAAAGGTATTAGATTGAACAATGTCAAGGGCATTCCTGGAGGGGAAAGGGATTTATAAGCAGGCAACTCCGAGCTAAGAGAGAAAAGGAGCTCGTGGGTGGGAGAAGAGCTGGCCCTCCACTCCTGCCTCCATTGTGGGAGGGGCACTGGGGGACAGAGATGGAGCCGGGCCAATAGGTCAGGCTCTCGATTGTTTGAAACGCACCCAGCGGCCAGGCTCTGTGTAGACAGATGTGGAGGAGCAGCTGAAGTCAGACCTGGGCCAGGTCCCGCAGGCTAACGGAGTGAGAGACATCCACAGGCAAGCCAGGTACAGGGGACTGAAGGGAGGCCGTGTCAGGAGCAAACTCAGGGCACAAAGAGTTAGGCTGGCAGAGGAGCAGGCTCCAGACTGCTGGGTCATTCACTTTTGCCACTGGCAGCCCCCGACTCCAGACCAGGCGTTGTGTGTGCTCTTGACTGGAGGGGCAGACGAGCAGGAATCAGTCCCTGCTGCAGGGAGGTTACCAGGAAGTGAGGGAATTTACGGGCGACAGCCATAGCCTCTGTGATCCAGGCACCTGTTCTTGGTGTAAGGAAAAGCAGTGCAACGCTGTAGGCCAGCAGAAAAACCCAGGGTGGGCTTTGAGGGTGTATCCTTCTGGGATTTCTCCTCTTCTGAAAAGACACTACTCAGTTCTCTAAGCTCTGTGTTTTCCTCTGTCACCCTTATTCTTTCTCTTTCTCAAACACACACACACACACACACACACACACACACACACACACACACACCCCACTACCCCCAAAACTACTAGCTCTGATAGAATAGGAGATCTCTAAAAGTAGTGCAGAAAGTTTAATGAGGACCAGGCCGGCTGCTGTAGCTGAGGCCTATAACCCCAGCACTTTGGGAGGCCAAGGCAGGTAGCAATTGCTTGAGCCCAGGAGTTCAAGACCAGCGTAGGAACATAGCAAAACCTCATCTCTTACAAAAAAAAATTAGCCAGATATGTCCCAGCTGCTCAGGAGGTTGAAGTGGAAGGATCACCTGAGCCTGGGAGGTTGAGGCTGCAGCGACTTTCCAGACTCAGTTATTAGAGAAAGGAAAGGGCATGAGATTGTTAAGGGATGAGAGTTGGAAGGAGAATACCAAAGGGAGAGAAAGCCACATGCTCAAAGGCTCAAGGCAGAGGCCTAGAGAATCCTGTGGGTCAGAATTCCGGTGGGGAGGGTGACCGTCAAAAAGCTGGCAGCTGGCGTTTGCTCTGGAGGCCTACAGGCCTCACAAGCTTACGAATGGGAGGACTTGCCCATCCTGGGAGGAAGGAGGTGCTGGAGGTGCACTCTTGAGCTTTCAAAAGCCTGTTACCTGGGAAACAAAAGCGTCACATGAAAGAATGACAGAAAGTAAGAAAATCAAGAAAGAAGTTACTATCATTGCCCAGGCAAGAGATATCAACGGCTTTTCACATTCCAGAATATTCCCAGCATGAGAGTTTAATAAGCACATGAAATTAGAGCTAGTGTACTAATACTTATAAACTAACAGAACGCAGAGAGGAGAGCGCAAGGATTCCTTCCTGTTCCTTCCAACCCTGCCTCCTGCAAAGAAAAGGCTTTCTTTATCATAGCGTTTGTTAAATTGTGCGAAAAGTTTACACCTCTACTTTTCACAGCACCTAGCAGGGATGGTGGTTAATAGATAACTCCAACCTTAGACAAAGGTCACACTGGGCAAAATATAAAGCTGGGTGCCAGTTCTTGCTCCAGGTAAGAGCAAACTTTATGTGCCCCTCAAGCATTCATGGAATTAGGGAGAGTGACAGAAAAAGGACCATGACCACAGGCAGGTCAGGCCCCCAGGCCGTGAGTGCAGTCCTCAGGGACAGCACCAGAAGTCCCTGTGCCTCTGGCTTCCTCCCTCGTGACTGAAAATAAAGAGATCAAACCACCAGGCATGGTGGCTCACGCCTGTAATCTCAACACTTTGGGAGGCTGAGGTGAGAGGATTGCCTGAACGCAGGGGTTCGAGACCATTCTGGGCAACATGGGAGACCTCGTCTCTACAATAAATAAATTTTTAAAAATAGCTTGGGATGGTGGTGCATGCTTGTAGTTTCAGCTACTTGGAAGGCTGAGGCGGAAGGATCTCCTGAGCCCAGCAGGTGGAGGCCGCAGTAGCCATCGGCACGCCACTGCACTCCAGCCTGGGTGACAGAATGAGCCTCCGACTCAAAAAAAAAGAGATAAAACCAAACATGGATAATGAGCCTGCCAGTTAAGTGTTAGCCCACACTTAAAAATGCCCTAAAACTATTTCAGAGATAAGGAGCTGGAGATTGAATGTGGGAACTGGACTATCACAGCTCTGATTTGAGGGACTGAGAGGGAATCTTGAGCAAGTTTCCCCTTCTGTTAATAATGAATATAATCACTCCTACACTGATGTTTCCCAGATGGTTTTCAACCGACTAATACGTGAAAAAATTCAGCCTGTAAAATGCTATGTAAATATAAAATACTAGCAAATAAATTTGACTTTGAGAATTCAAAAAAGGCTATTCTTTTCTCTTCCTTCTCTACTTGGTCTCTGTGTCTATTTTTTACTTCTTTGAAAACCACTCCCAGGCACTGAATGATGTCCTGAATGCTTGCTACTGTTTTTCGAAGCCATCTATCTACCATCTTTGCTACCTCTTCACGTTTTTCCTTCTACTCTCTGCCCTGTCTCAGAGCTAGTCTGGGCCTCAGGGTCAATCTGAGATTTAAAGAGGGTGTCTTAGAACAAGCTCTACCCAAGGAAGGAATTCAGCCTGCAAGGGACTTCTGCATGTCACAGGCTCTGGCTGTGATGCAAAGCTCTCCTAAAAGTTGTGCTAGTTAGTTAGTTGGCCTCACATCTGCATGTCTCTTCAGTGGCCAATAAACTCACAGAGCTTAGCGCCTCTCTACTTTGACCACAGAGACATACAGAGGTCATGCTGCTCTTATTGGACACCAGCCTCATTACCCAAGCACTTCTGCAAATATAGTTTTTATTCAAGCCATTGGCTTTCCCTGGAAACTGGAGCACAGTGAAGAGAGCAAATGTCTGCGAAGTTTCTAGAGAAGAGCTCACCCTGAGGCTGAGCTATGACCCCAGATCTTGAAAGCCAGACATTGCCTCATGGCATGGGTTTGCACTCATGACAACCTGGTAATATTCAGACAGGGAAGGCCTAGCTTTGTCACGGGGCGCATGTAGGTACCACTCTTGACAAGGCCTTTTGAAAGCACATGCGGTAGGGAAATACAGAGAACTGTAGGGAGACTGGCAGATATACGGAGTATTTGCAGATTCAGCAACAAGGTTGAAAACATAATTGGGGTCCCAAACTCAAATGTCTTCAGAGTCTACCCAGGAGCATACATATGTAAATAGAGTGGTGACTGAAGCAGAAGAGAACAGGGGGAGCGCATTCTTTGCCGAAAGTCTCCAAATTCCAATGATTTTAAAACACATATTTTGAGATATGTCTGCAGACTGCAATGGAACGAGGATCACAGCCTGAGACATCCTGGTTCTGTCATGCTGCCAGGACGTTTTTTCCTTTACTGCTGCTGTTGGCCTAAATCTCACTGCCAGGGGTGCCACCCAATTAGTAATAAGGGTCATCAACACTCGTTGAATCCAGCAACAGATGGGGAGGGACTATAAAAAGATGTCATCCATTCATTCGTTCATGCCCACCATCATAGGAGAGACAAGATTCATAAAAGAAATCCCTACCCTCAACCAACTAAGGAACAATGAAGGGAAATAAAATGTGTAAACAAGCCGGGCTCGGTGGCTCAGCCTGTAATCCCGCGCCTTTGGGAGGCTGAGGTGAGTGGATTGCCTGAGTCCGCGGGTTCGAGACCCGCCTGGGCAGCGAGACCTCATCTCTACAATAAATCAAAAAAAAAAATCAGCTGGGCGTGGTAACGCACGCCTGTAATTCCGGCTACTCGGAAGGCTGAGGCAGAAGGATCGCCGGAGCCCAGTAGGTCGAGGCTGCGGTGGCCGGGAGCGGCCACTGCACTCCAGTCTGGGCGACAGAGTGAGACTCCAATTTAAAAAAAAAAAAGAAAAAAAAAAGTGTAAATAAAGGGCCAGATTTCCAAGCAGTATAAGATCAACACCAGCGAGTCTGGTGCAGACGATACCCATCAGAGGGTGTCGGAGTGTGGAGACAGAGTCCTTCCAGATGTGGTCAACTGGAAGAGCATTGCAAAAATATGTGGGATTTTAACTATGCTTAAGAAGTAGTATTTTGGCCGGGCTCAGTGGCTCAACCTGTAATCCCAGCACTCGGGAAGGCCGAGGCGAGTGGATTGCCTGAGCCTGCGGGTTCGAGATCAGTCCGGGCAACGTGGCAAAACCTTGTCTCTCTGCAATAAATCAAAAATTAGCCAGGCATGGTAGCGCGCACCTGTAGTTCTGGCTACTTGAGGGGGAAGGATCACCAGAGCCCAGCAGGTCAACTCTGGGATGGCCATGAGTGTGCCACTGCAACTCCAACCTGGGCAACGGACTGATACTACAACTAAAAAAAAAAAAAAAGTAGGATTTTAGAGACAGAGCTAGAGTCATGTAAAGACCGTCTTTTCACTTATTGCAAAAAATTTTATTTTCAGAAATTAAAATTGCAAACGGACATTCATGTTGCCTTCCCAGACCCACTGAGCTTATTCATGGAGTTTGATAAAGATGACAAAGAGGGACAGCAAAAGTGGGTCTCAGAGTCTAGAATGGAATCTGAAGACAGGTTTTAGAAGCACAAATGACCCAGACTGGAGAAAAACAACATATGTCTGGGAGGACATCTCCTTCCCTTCGCTATGAAATCTGCCAGGGAGACCAGACACCACTCCCAATCTCCCAGCTACAGCAGCGGTGCCAACAGTTTGGATAATTCATCCCAAGGAGAGTATAAACTATCCAGAATGGATAGACCTGTCAAAATACTTGTGGAAGCCCAGCAATCTCGAGCTACTTATTAATATGGCTTTTTCCAACTCAATTTGCTGTGTAGGATCCTATAATTAACCTTCTGACCATAATTCATTTTGGTTGGAGTTTAAAAACCTTTACGAAGGAAATAGAATTCCTGGATTAGCTATCACCTGAGGGCTTCCAAGTGATTCACAAGCAATATCCTCTCTTCATCATCATATCTGTTGGACTTCTTGGATTTCAAGCAACCAAAACCATATCAGGCTAATTTAAGTAAAAATGGAGTTCATTGACATTTGTTGGCTCACAGCATGGAAAGCAAGGCTAAAGAAACAGATAATGCCCTTGAACGAAAGGGTTTCAATATCTACCTAACTCAATTTCCATGGAGAGGTTGTGACTGAACTTGGGTCATGTGCCCTCCTCATGGTAGGTAAATGGGAAATGCCTTGACACCAGTCCCGTCAGCATAGTATCCAATAGAAGTATTGCTTTCCAAGGGGAAATTGAAGTGCAATTCTAGGGGAGTAAGGGATGGGCCCTTGACAACCAACAACAATGGAGCCTCATGTGTAAATGTAGCCCATACTACTGGCAAAAAATGTAAGATGTTGGAGTGTTAAGTCCATGATAGCAACCTCATGTTCAAATGCTGCCTGAAAATCACCCAGCTCTATGACTGCTAGTCATGTTCTAACCTGCAGCAATGTAGGGTATGTACCATTTTCCTCAGAATAAGATGATGCTTTCACAAATTAGCAAGTCTTCCTAGCATCCAAGGGATCATTTGGGTGAATTTCAAGGAGGAGGCAAGAAAAAGAAATTTTTTTTTTTTTTTAGTTGGAGTCTCACTCCATCACCCAGGCTGGAATGCAATGGCACACTCACAGTCACCCCAGCGTCGACCTGCTGGGCCCTGGCAATCCTTCCACATCAGCCTTCCAAGTGGCTGGAACTACAGGTGTGCGCTACCATGCCTGGCTGATTTTTTGTTAATTTATTGTAAAAACAAGGTCTTGTCAAGTTTCCCAGGCTAGTCTCGAACCTGTGGACGTGCCAAGCCACTTGCCTTGGCCTCTCAAAATGCTGGGATTACAGGGTGGGCCACTGAGTCCAGTCAAAAAAGATATTGACACTGCGTTTCCTCATACTTCTGACCCTAAGTTTGAGAAAAATCAGCATCACTTGGAAACTTCTCTTCATGCCTTTTTCTATTTCTGTTGACTTTAGATTTATGTCATCCATCATTTGTCTTTAGCTTAATCCACTGTCACCAGAAGAGCTAGCATAATATGTTGATCTTTTGATCTAAAAAAAATTCATTGCATTTAAGCACAAAATTTTTAGAATCTTTTTTTAAACAAAAATAAAATGATCTGTCTAGCAGGGTGGTGATTTTTTTTTCCCAGAAAGAGCAGTCCTGTGTTGTGTCTGGAGTGTTCAGATCAGATAACCTTCATGTCCATGACAATAACGAGATTCTGCAATTCTAAATCTATTTGATGTCAATGTGGCATCTCAAAATACAACCAGGCAGTCACAGAAGAGGACTTACATTTCAGAAGGTACCATCAGTTTCACCTAGAAATGGGTCAGATCTTAACACCTAAAGAGGCTGATGAGCTGGATTTATTTATGAAAAATTATAAATAATGGAAAATTTGATGTGTTTCTCCCTCAAGAAAGGGTGTTGCTTTTAGCTAGACTTCTCAAGCGGTTGAAACAAGTAATTCTAACCAAAGCAAGGATTTCCAAATGGTATTGCTAAGTTCTCTATTTATACTTTGATGTCATAGAACAGCATGAGGGCACATTGAAATATTATACTACTAATGGTGCTAAAACAGATTTTAGTCAAGACCAGAAAAAAATGGATGGGAACATAAAAATTTTATGGAATTATGAAAGAGGAAAAGAAAAAGCCCATAAAGCTTCTTAAGAGTTTAAATGTAATTATGCAGTGATAAAGTATCTTTTAATGTATAAAATTAAAATCCTTTCTTAATGAACTGAAATGCTGATGACATAATAGCAATTAAGATTCATACATTGCCATTACTGTCAAACTGGCAATTCTAGACGAGGAAGAGCTGAAGCTTTCCAGAGAAACCTTGATCCTCAATTATTTTTTATTTTATTTTATTTGTGTATGTATTTATTGTATTCTTATTTATTTATTTATAGTTGGAGTTGCCCAGGCTGGAATACAGTGGCAAAATCATAGCTCACTGCAGCCTCAACCTCCTGGGCTCAGGCATTCCTTCTGCCTTGGCCTTCTGAGTAGCTAGGCCTTATTTTTTCATTTTTTGTAGAGACATTTTGCTGCCTAGGCTGGTCTTGAACTCCTGGGCTCAAGCAATCCTCTCATCTCAGCTTCCCAAAGCGCTGAGATTACAGATGTGCACCATCACGCTCAGGCTCAATTTTTTTTTCCACCCAGGCTGAAGTGCAGCGGTAGGCTCACAGCTACCGCAGCCTTGACCTGCTGGGTTCAGGCAATCCTTCTGCCTCAGCAAAGTAGCTGGAATCAGAGGTGTACACCGCCATGCCAGGCTTTTTTTTTTTTTTAATTGTAAAGACAAAGACTTGCCAAGTTGCCCAGGCTGTTCTCAAACCCTTGGGCTCACAATTCTGTTGACTCTGCCTCCCAAAGTGCTGGGATTACAGGCATGAGCCACTGTGCCCAACTGGCTCAATTATTTTTTAAAATGCTTAATGGCCGGGCGTGGTGGCTCAAGCCTGTAATCCCGACACTTTGAGAGGCCAAGGTGAGAGGATTGCCTGAACTCAGGGGTTCGGGACCAGCCTGGGCAACTTGTTGAAACCTCGTCTCTACAATAAATCAAAAAATAAGCCGGATGTGGATCGTGCCTGTAGTTCCAGCTACTTAGAAGGCTGAGGCGGAAGGATCGCCTGAGCCCAGCAGGTCGAGGCTGTGTTGGCCGTGAGTGTGCCTCTGCACTCCATTCTGAGCAACAGAGTGAGACCCTGACTCAAAAAAAAAAAAAAAATGCTTAATGAATGGAAAAAAATCTAAAATTCCCCGTCAATACAGACTGGTTAAAAAAAAACTTAAGGTATACATTTAATGACATATTTATGCAGCCATGGAAAAGAAAGAAGAACCCCATCAAGTCCTGATGTAGAAATCGGCGTCTAAGCCGGGCTCGGTGGCTCAGCCTGTAATCCCGCGCCTTTGGGAGGCTGAGGTGAGTGGATTGCCTGAGCCCGCGGGTTCGAGACCCGCCTGGGCAGCGAGACCTCATCTCTACAATAAATCAAAAAATGAGCCGGGCGTGGTAGCGCATGCCTGTAATTCCGGCTACTTAGGAGGCTGAGGCGGAAGGATCACCAGAGCCCAGCAGGTCGAGGCTGCGGTGGCCGGGAGCGGCCACTGCACTCCAGTCTGGGCGACAGAGTGAGACTCCAACTCAAAAAAAAAAAGAAATCGGGGTCTAGATCAACTTACATCAGCTGCCATTTGAGGAAAAGAACAATAAAGCACAGAGAATACTTACAAGTTTGCATCTGCATGCACTGAATATCTCCAAAGGACCCATCAGAAACTGCTAACACTGGTTGCTTCTGAAAGAAGTTGGGTAGCTAGGGAACAGGGCTGAGTGAAGATTTTTTCTATATACCCTTTTCCCTCTTGGAGTAAAACACTCCGAATACATAAATAAAATTAGTTTTTAAATGTCTCAATTCATGAAGTTGCTTCTAATAATGAACGAGATTATAAAACATTAATATTAAGTCCCAAATCACTTGGTCGTGCTATCAAATGGAATTTGGTCAGTTGGGTAGGAGTACCTTCATATTAAAGTGGTGATTGGTATCACCTTTCAACATCTATTGAGCACGTTTCCTTAGGCCTCTATTAAGAACATACATGCGAGGCTTAATGGCTTATGCCTGTAATCCTGACCCTTTAGGAGGCAGAGGTGGGAGAATCACTTGAGACCAGTCTGGGCAACATGACCTCATCTCTCTGTTGTTGTTGTTGTTGTTTTAAATCACCAACAAATTGTTTTAAAATACAACACTCAAAAACCAGGTAGTCAAAAGTAAATCCAGAGCTACGAGGCAGAATCAGTAAGGCCAATTTCTCATTATTCTTTCCACCAAAAGACAGATCTAATGTGTACAAATGTTAAAAGCAGGTTTGTAGGATATAGAGTATACCTATAATATTCTATAATTCAACCTAATTTATATTCTGAGTCTTCCTTTCCCTCCACCAAAATTCAGTATTCTCACTTCCTTCCCAAGAATGTCATCTAAGTTCTAAGAAGCCCATGTTGCACCAAGGGATTGGAGCAAGGAGGGAGGTGTGTCTGGTTTTCCCTATGTCTGTCCACAAAGGCATCTGTTCAGATGTCCAGCACCCCTCCTGGTGCCCCATCTTAAATGCATGTAAGTCATCCCTTGTGTCTAGGAGGATCTCCAAGACTCCAAAATAAATAAGACTTGTCATTCCCTTCTGGTTCTCCCTTTGTTCCTCTGGTTCCCTTGCTGCCCAAGGAATCTTTTTCTTTTCTGGGGGAAGGAAGCTTTGCTGTTACTTGTGCTGTTTTCTGCCAGATCTTCTGTCTGTCTTATGTCCTTTCCACTCCCCTGCTGGTTTGTTAAAACTCAAATGCCAAGAATATGTCTCTTTTTTCTTCTAGAATTTGTATCCCTTGCATGAGAGTCCCCCTGAAAACAGGAAGTTCAGTCACTCCGAGGATTCTGAAGTTTAACCGTACATTAAAATCTTCTAGAGAGCTTTTTCAAAAATGCCCACGTCTGGCTACTGACTTATTCAATCTGAGGGTGAGATCAGGTTGAAAGCTGATCAACCAGAAAGCTTTTCAGGTGATTCTAACTCATGGTCAGTTTGAAAACTAATAAGCACTTAATTAAGAGAAAGTGCAAAGAAAAAAAAAAAAACACTGGGAAATGAAAATTTCAGTTAATAATTTATAATATTATGCAGTCATACATGAATCAATAATACGCAATCATACATGAATATCAGAAGCTGGAAAAGTCCTTGAAAATGAATTTGACAGCCCATGTGAACAGATTAGAAGAAAAATGTGGGCAGGGCACGGTGGCTCAGCTTGTAATTCCAGCACTTTGGGAGGCCAAGACGAGCGGATTGCCTGAGTCCATGGGTTCGAGACCAGCCCAGGCAACTTGTTGAGACCTCATCTCTACAATAAATAAAAAATTAGCCAGGTGTGGTAGCGTGCACCTGTAGTTCCGGCTACTTGGAAGGCTGAGGCAGAAGGATCACCGGTGCCTAACAGGTTGACGCTGGGGTGGGCCGTGAGTGTGCCACTGCACTCCAGCCTGGGTGATGGAGTGAGACTCTAACTCAAAAAAAAAAGAAGAGGAAGAAGTAGAAAACTGTGAAAACATTACATACCACGGGGCTCTAACTTTTTTCTTTTGGGGGACTCAGGATATCTGAATGCTTAGCAAATCCTGGCAGGGTATTTAGAAAGCTTTGTTTTCCAGATTACATATTTTAGTTGTCTTAGATTGTTTTCCTGAAGTCCAGCAGCTAGTTTGGACTATGCTAGCTGCTGATTGCCAAGGAGTGGAGAAAGTTCTGGCTGAATTTGATGGATAACAGGTATTCGAGAACAAATAAAATCCTGATATCTACTAAAAAGGGAAAAACACTGATCCAAAACCCAAAGAGCTTCAAGGTGGGCACAGTGCAACCACGTGTTCCATGCTGGGAGAAAGTAAGGAATTTTTCTGGTGTGCATACGGCTTCCTTCTCTGTAGTTTCCTTGCATTCTCAGGAGGAACCTCGGGAGGTGCCAAGGTCTTGCTCTTTGGGTGGAGTGTTCAAGCACACAACATTCCTGCTCAGAATGAATCCTTCTAATTGAGAGTTTACTTCTTGAGCGATAAAAGCTCAATAATTGGAAAAGATGCCAGTATTCAACTAGATGCAGACAAATAGGATGTGAGCTCTAGAATCGGATTCAAATTCTGGCTCCACCATGAGCTAGCTGTGTGAACTTGAGAAAGTTACTGACCCTCTCTGTGGTTCACTGGCCAAGTCTATAAAGCAAGGAGTATAATGGGACCTTCTTAGTAGGGTTTTTATGAAGACAATAAGAAAATATTGATAAAAGCCTTCATATGGAAAACCCTTAGTAATGTGAGTAAATATGACTTTTTATTTAGTTACATGAATAAATTCCTCCCACAACATGCCTAAGAAATGGTACAGCTCACCCCAAAAAGGGTAAGTGACAAGACAGGAGTATAACATCAACAGAATTAAGAAGTCAAGGGGGAAGGGGCTTCATGTTTTGCACAGCTAGCATTTGGAGCAGTCAGTAAGAGTGGACCTCCATACCCCTGTGTTGTACAACCTTCCACTTGCTCCTTGGTACATCATACACAGATCACATTTATGAGTCTGTCTCGAGGCAGAGATTGCATGTTAATCATCTTTGTACCTCCAGAGTCTGACTTTTTGCCTGTGCTCAATACATGCATGTTACACTTTGGGAGGCCGAGGTGGGAGGATTGCTTGAGCCCAGAAGTTCAAGACCAGCCTAGGCAACATAGTGAGACCTCGTCTCTACAAAAAAAAATTTTTTTTTAATTAGCCTAGACCGGGCTCGGTGGCTCAACCTGCAATCCCAGCACTTTGGGAGGCCGAGGTGAGTGGATTGCCTGAGCCCGCGGGTTCGAAACAAGACCTGGTGACTTGGCGAGACTTTGTCCCTACAATAAAAAATAAAAAATTAGCTGGGCGTGGTAACATGCGCCTGCAGTTCCGGCTACTTGGAAGGCTGAGGCAGAAGGCTCGCCGGAGCCCAGCAGGTCAAGGATGGGGTGGCCGTGAGCGTGCATGCCACTGCACTCCAGCCTGGGTGATAGAATGAGACTCCAACTAAAAAAAAAAAAAAAAATTAGCCGGGCGTAGTGGCATGCGCCTGTAGTCACAGCTACTCAGGAGGCTGAGGCGAAGGATCGCCTGACCCAGGAGTACAAGGTTGCAATGAGCTGTGATTGCGCCACTGCATTCCAGCTGGAATGACAGAGTGAGATCTTGACTCAAACAAAATTTTTAAAAAGAAAGAAAACATACATGTTGAAATGAACTACAGTAGTCCCCCTTAATTGCAGTAGGAGGAACTATTCAAAGACCCTCAGGAGATACCTGAAGCCACAGATAGTACCACACACTTTATATACAATGTTCTCATATACATAATTATGATAAAGGTTAATTCATAAATTAGGCACAGTGAAAGATTAACAACAACTAGAAATAAAAGAGAACAATTATAACAATATCCTATAATAAAAGCTATGTGAATGCGGCCTCTCTCTGTCTCTTTCTCTCTCTCTCTCGCTCCTCTAATTATCTGATTGTACTATAGATCGTAACAATTTCAACATATGATTTTTTCCTTTCCTTATTAATTTGAGGACTTTCACCATTTTGCACCTTCTCTTTGGCATACGTGCATCGGCAGCTTCACTACTCTTAAATTTCACTAGGCAAAATAAGGGACTTGAACACAAGCTCTGTAATACCATGACTGGTCCCTCTGAAAACCCAAATGACCCAGTGGCCCATGGGCGGGTCACATAAACAGCGTGGCGACGCTAGACAAATGGATGATTCATGTCTCGGGCAGGACAGTGTGAGATTTTTAACATGCTACTCAGAATGGCGAGCAACTTAAAACATAACTTATGTGTTTCTGGAATTTTCCGTGGAATACTTCTGAACCACTATTGCCCACAGGTAACCAAACCACAGAAAGTGAAGCCACAAATAAGAGGAGACCACTGTGATCTTGTCTTCCACTTGTGGTGACTTAGCACTTCTTTACATTTAGGGGGGAAATAGAGAATGATTGAGGGGAGCAGACATGTGTCTGCTTTCACTCCTTCCTCAGCACGGACAAGAGCCCCAAACTGTGTCTCTCAAAGCCATTGCGTGCCTGTCTCCAAGCAGGCGGGCCGGGGGCCAACAGGCCACCCCCTCAGGGCCAGTTGCCTTCCAGGTTTCTCCCTGAGTTTTCCAAAATCCTCATAGAGAACCCTAGGCCTGCAGGAACCTCCTCACCCCAGCTGTTCTAGTGGACTTTGCCAGTGCTCTTTCTTCCTTTTCTTCCTCTCCTCCACAAGACTCTTGGGAAACAAAAAAATTTCTTTCTTCTGAAGGTGAATTAGATGCCAGAGTGGGGTACTGCCAAGAGTTCCAAGTAAGATGTAAAATAACTGTGGCTTTTCTATAATTACCAACCTAATGATACATAAAATCCACTATTTAAAGTAAGAAAAGTGGTTCTGAAAGCCTTTGAATCTTACTCACAATGTAAAATACATATTATGTAAAAAGAATAATGTGACAATAGGTACAATGGGAGTTAACAATTATTATTACTCACCCCAACATGACTCTTTCCTTTTATTCTCGTCCTTACCATCTAGAATTTCCCTCCCCCGGAAACATCATGTTTGCACACTGGCAAGTGATACCCGCAACCCGGCCTGAGTCCGATTAAAGCCATGGAGACAAACTGCATAAAGGGTTTAAGAAATAATCCAAACAGCCTGACTCGGTGGCTCAGCCTGTCATCCCAGCACTTTAGGAGGCTGAGGTGAGTGGATTGCCTGATCCCGCGGGTTCGAGACCCGCCTGGGCAACTTGGCAAGACCTCATCTCTACAATCAATCAAAAATTAGCCGGGCATGGTAGCACACTTCTGTAGTTCTGGCTACTTGGAAGCTGAGGTGGAAGGAGGATTGCCAGAGCCCAGCACGTCGAGGCTGCGGTGGCCAGGAACATGCCACTGCACTCCAGTCGGGGCGATGGAGTGAGACTCCAACTCAACAAAAAAAAGAAAAAAGAAATAACACAAACACCCACCTACATATTAACTGATATTTCACTCTTACCTGAGTACCACATTCTGAGAAGCATCATCTTCTTGGATATGGAGCTTCATAGCCAGGCCTTGGCCACAGTTGCTAATGGTTCCTGCCAGATTAGACAATCATGGGTCCCCTGGTGTGACGCTTGGTCAGAACTCACTTCTACACCACTGTATGTGAGTTATCATCAGGGCATTTCCTTACAGAAATAGGAAGAATAAAGGAGAATAAGAAAGAATGTTGAGAGGAAATTAGTATGAGGCCTTTGATAACTTCCAAAACCCTACCATTGGTTAGTGTCTCAGTTATCTATTGCTGTGTGATAAACTAGCCCAAGTTTAGTACCATAAAATGGCCACAATTTTCATGAGGAGGAAGAAAGGGAGAGGGAAGAAGAAGAACATTTCTCACATTTCCATGGTTTGACTGGGCTCAGCAAGGTGGTTTTCAGCCAGGGTCTCTCATGAGGCCGCTGTTGGATGGGGACTGGGCTAGGGATTTCCAGAAAGCTTCCTCACTTCCTTTTCTGCCAGTTGATGCCAGCTGTTGGCTGGGAGCTCAGTCAGGACTGCTGGTCAACACCTGCACATGACTGTCCCAGCATCCGGGGCTTCTGGTCTCCAAGAGCAAGTATCCCAGGAGACAAAGCCAGCAGAATGCTGTATCACCATTTATGACCAGCCTCTGGGTCCTGCTGTGCCATTTCTAGCACTCTCTATTAATTAGTAGCAAGGAAAAGAACTTAGACTCAATGGAAGAGTGTCAAAGAACATGTGGTCGTGTTTTAAACCACCTCGTTAGCGTTGCCATGTTTTTCCTTCATTATCTCTTTCAAAACCATGATTGAATATTAAACAGAAAAACCCACTGGCCAGGCAGGATGGTTCAGCCCGTAATCCCAGCACTTTGGGAGGCCAAGGCGAGAGGATTGCCTGAGCCCGGGGGTTCAAGGCCAGCCTGGGCAACTTGGTGAGACCTTGTCTCTACAGTAAGTCACAAAAATTAGCCAGGTTTGGTGGCACCTGCCTGTAGTCCAGTTACTTGGAAGGCTGAGGCAGAAGGATCGTCAGAGCCCAGCAGGTCGAGGCTGTGGTGGCTGTGAGTATGCCACTGCACTCCAGCTTGGGCAACAAGAGTGAGACTCCAAGTCAAAAAAAAAGCCTTCCGAATAAAAATGTCAAAATGGGTCCCTCTGCTTCTTTTTGCTCTAGCAATCATCCTGTTCTTCTCAGTACATTCTTGGACAAGGTAAACCACATATTCCTCCTCCTCCATTTGCACTCCTACCCAAATACTCTCTTAGGTCAGGAACACTCATCACAAGGAAGCCCCAGGCCTGTGTTCACAACAGGAGGACTTGGCGGAGATTGATTTTATTTTCTGCCAAACTTCCTTCCCATTCAACCACAATGCTGTTACTGGCAGCCATTGGCTGATGTCACCTTTGAGATTCCTCACCCCCTGTCAATGACCAGGCCCAGACTTTGTCTCCCACATACCAGTGGTCATCTGCCCATCACCTACAACTCGATCCATAACCTGGCCCTTTTTCTCTGGACTGCCCATCTAGTACACGGTTGTCTATCTCACCACTGCCTCTTCAGATTTAATGACCTAAATATCTTTCTCAAATGTTGCCTAAATTCCCAATTCTGACATGACATCTCTAGTTTCTGAATGCATGTCACCAATATTTCTAGTCATAGATCTCAAAGACGTGATCGCCACTCACAGACATAAATACGTGCCCCAGTTCCAAAGTCAATGTGATCCTCCACCAACTCCCTCCTGATTTCAACCCAACTGCGTGTTCAGGAGCAACTCTTCATTGTCCTGTCTCTACATACACTCCCATTGACAGACTGTTCTTCAATCCAGGCACACGTCATCACCTGCTACGCTGCTTCAGTGTGTTAGAGCAGAAAGGGCACAGGATTTAGAAACAAGAGACCCAAGTTCTAGCGTTTTAACAAAGATATTTAATAAAACCACCTGTAAAAGTAAAACATACACTATAACAATGATGACTTCCATCTTTGACATATTCTACTCCAGTTTCATTGACTTTATGAATCTCCCACTAGTGAGCAAAGGAAGCCCCAGCAATGTTGTCGCCCAGAACATCAAGGAGAAGAGGAAGAGGAGGAGATGGTGGAAGAGAAGGGAGGGAAGGAGGAACATCTGGGAGCCAGTGGTTGTGAACATCACTGGGTCTCTCTTTGACGTAAGGAAGGCCAGCAAAGTCCTTGCTGAGAGTTACAGACCTCTTGTTAGAACCTGTAGTAACCACAAGGGATTTGTGATGTCTGAACACACCAGGTGTCTCACAGCAACATGCACCAGACTGTTCCTCAGAGAGCATGGAGCTGAGGGCTTATCCTAAATTTCACCTATGCAGCGAAGTCAACTCATAAACAATGATGAGGTCTCTAGCTGCACCTGGCAGGGGTTTCCTGTGAAGGAGCTGTGGAGTCTCAAGCTTCAGGTGTGTATCACATGGTCAGAGAGTCCGGTACTTAACTGTTTGAGTCCAGCCAACTTGAGTCTTTTGACAAAATAGCAACTAATACACGTGTTCTCTAGGAGTTACTATGAAATTTCACGTCAAATCGTTCAGTCGATCCTTACCACAGTCTGGCAACATACACCTGAATGTCTTTTTACCTTTATTTTGTAGCCTCTGCCTGTCTCACACCAGAAACGTTGCCTACCCACTGCAAGCCTCGGATGGTTACTGCATGGAAGAAACAGATGCTTCCGCAAAGGTGATTTACATGTTCATGTGATCCAGCCCAGCTCTTTCAGACTGGGGTTTGGGGACAGACCCCCACTAATCATAAAAGATACACTCCCTGTGCTTCCTTCGTGCATAGAACTCCCTCAGGAAGTATGTAAGGAAGAGCGGCTGATGCACTGTGAAGGGATTTGGGTGTTCCTAGCTCCCCTGGCTAAATGCCATAACGTTTATACCTCCTAAAAGGAAGATTCAAACACCAGCACTCCTTGTACAGAATGCCTACACCCAACAAACAAAGGAGTATTTGCTATGAGCACCATTTAGAGAGGGTCCGTGTATCTGGCTCTTTTTCACTGCAGGAGTACCTGCAGGGGCAGAAGCAGCTTTTAATTTCAGTGACGCGGTCAGCATATGTCCATTTATTCATTCAGCAAATGCCTGTGGAGTGCCTGCTATGCTTGGACACTGTCCCAGAGGCTGGGAAGAGAGCAGGTCCAAAGGGAAGTCCCTGTCCTTGGGGAGATTACGTTCTGGTGGGATGAGACAAACAATATATGTGTGAGCCGGCTGAGGAGTGCTATAGAGACAGATGCAGCAGGGGAGGAGGGAGAGACGGGGCTAGGGAACGGAGAAGAGGCTGTCCTTTCATATGAGACAGCCAGAGAGGCCCTTGAAGAGCCACCATTTGAGCAGAGGTCTAAAGGAAGCTTGAGGATGAGCCAGACAACTGTGTGGAGGTAGGTGTATGGAGACAGATGTGTAGGAGCAGGTGTGTGCAGGCAGGTGTGTGGAGGTGCCACGCAGGTGTGTGGAAATAGGTATGTGGAAGAAGGTGTGTGGAAGTTCCACGCAGGTGTGTGGAGGTTTCATGCAGTTGTGGGGAGGTAGGTGTGTGAAGGTGCCATGCTGGTCTGCAGAAAAAGGCATATGGAGGCACGCGTGTGGAGGCTGCGTCTTTCTGGCAAAGGACAGGGTACAGGGGAGGAACTTGAGGCAGAAGCAGGCTTGGCCTATTCCACCACCACCACCTCCAACATCATCACCCCAAGCCCTTTCTTCCAACGGCCCAAAGCGAAGACAACGAAGAATTCTTCCTCGTTCCATACCAAGACTGAGTCCTGCAAGAGCCCAACTCATTCTCCTAATCATCGAATGTAGATGCTATTTTCTCTTCAAGCAGAAATGCTACTAGAGCCTGCAATGGTGGCTCATGGATTCACAAAGGGGTGATGGTAAGAAAAGTTTAAAAAATGGGGAACAAGCCGGGCTTGGTGGCTCAGCCTGTAATCCCGTGCCTTTGGGAGGCTGAGGCGAGTGGATTGCCTGAGCCTGCAGGTTGGAGACCCGCCTGGACAACTTGGCGAGACTTCATCTCTACAATAAATCAAAAAATGATTGACTGGGCGTGGTAGCACGCACCTGTAATTCCGGCTACTCGGAAGGCTGAGGCGGAAGGATCGCCGGAGCCCAGCAGGGCGAGACTGTGGTGGCTGGGAGCGGCCACTGCACTCCAGTCTGGGCAACAGAGTGAGACTCCAACTCAAAAAAAAAAAAAAAATGGGGAACAAAGAGGAAGTTAAAAACATGGAGGAGGACAAGAAACAAGCGGAGGAGGGAGATCCACGTGGGATACAGATACCCTATGCTTGAACACAGAACAGGTAACCTTGCATCTCAGAACTTGTATTCCATAATAAGTCAGCACGAATGCACACTGTGGACGGTGCGGTTATTACTGTCACATCTCAAGAAACAAAAGAAGCAAAGCTAACAGTCTTAATTAGCAGTCTGCAAACTTGTAAGACACCGTGCCACACAAACACAGAATCCAAATGTATCATTTCAAAACTACTCCATAAAATGAGTAAGGCAATCACATCTTTGATTTTATTTGTACAAACTAAGGCAAGCAATTTTGCCTGAGTAGTAATAACTTTATCTCTACAAAAGTACATCTGATTAAATGATGGCTACTCAATTTTTAAAAGAGTCTTTGGGAATTATCATGAAAATATTTTCTTTATTAAGCTCTTTTTAAAAAATTCACAATTAAAATCTTTCCCTCTTGATCTATTTTATACATATATTTATTTCAAATGTAATTTTATTTAATAAGTTTTCTCACTTCAAATATGCCAAATAAAGTATCTTTCTCTGGCATATTGCTAATTCCTAGAAACCCCTTTTTATATCAAGACAGAGTTCCTTCAAAACAGCATCAAGGGCTGTCTGAAATTGATGAAAATAAGGAGCAGCTGAGTGAATAAATAATACTAAAGTCTTTGATACTAAAGTCTTTTTATGATGCCTCCATGGAACTTTTTAAATGACCTACACCAAAGGCTCCTGATTTTTCAAAGATACTTAATCTCATTCTTAACATTAGCTGTCATCCTAGAATGTAGGGGTTCTGGTCTCCCAGACAGTACTGAGCCCCAACCAGGCACTTGATAAATAGGTGCTGATTGACACCTGCCCACTGTCTCTTGGTTGCACTGGATTTTCTGACTCAGCTCTGACATGACTGAGGAAATCTTACCACCCAGGGGCTTTACCTGACATTTCTTATGGAAAATAATATCAAGAATACATTCAAAGAACAATTGCTCTTGGTTTTTTTCCCTTGCTCTCAACACAAAAGGTTTCTGCTCAAAGCATACAATATTGAATTCAGTGTTTAACCTTCGATTTTTCTGGATATTATTGTTCACAAAGAAGAGAAAATCATTTCCAAGGATTTTTTTCAAAACACACTTGACAGCACCAGGTTATATTTAATTACCTAGAAAAGTAATTTTAGATATCAAGAATAATTTTTAAAAATATATATATATGTATATATATATATACATTATTTCAAGTGAGGCTTTATAGCAGCTTAGCATGTGACCAGTGAAATTTCTTTTTTTTTTTTTAAATAGCTCAATCCATGGTATTCAGGCCTCTAGTTAAAAATGAAGGTGTGAGGCCTGGCGCGGTGGCTTAACTTTGGGAGGCCCAGGAGAGAGGATTGCCTGAGCCCAGGGGTTTGAGACCAGCCTGGACAACCTGGCAAGACCTCGTCTCTACAATAAATCAAAAACTGAACTGGGTGTGGTAGCACATGCCTGTAGTTCCGGCTACTTGGAAGGCGGAAGGACCGCCGGAGACCAGCAGGTGAAAGCTGAGGTGGCCGTGAGCATGCCACTGCAATCCAGCCTGGGCAACAGAGTGAGACCCCAACTCAAAAATAAAAAACAAATAAAAATAAAAATGAAGGTATGATTTGTCTTCTTTTTGAAACAAACCAAGATAGCTGTGTGGTGGCAGGTGTATGGAGACATGTGCAGAGGCAGTTGTGTGGAGGCTGGTGTGTGGAGGTGCCATGCAGGTGTGTCTTCAAAAAACAAAAATCAATGGAGGCAAATTTTAAAAACATCTTTAAAGAATAAATTTAATAGATCTTTAATGAAATGAGAACTATGTCATAATTTGGAAACATATTCAGGGAAGAAGGGCTGCCAAGAGAAGAGACGTGTGGGGGAATCTCTGTGCTCACCAGACTCGCTCTCTTTGCCGGGTTCACACAAAGCCAGACTACATTTCCCAGACTCCCTTGCGTGCTATTGAGTTTTAACCCATAGAACGTGAAGGGGAAGGTGTTATTTCTGAACTAAGTGTTGAAAAAGAAGGTGCACCTTCTTCCTCACTCTCCTTTCTTCATAGCTAGGATGCAGCGGCTTCGGAAACTGGGGAGAAGCTGCAAACGATATCTCTCAATTTTACACCAGGCAACTTGATGGGGGAAATGTATTTTTCCACCCAAATCTGGGATCAAGAGGTCTGAAAATCATAATGCTATAAAAAAAATTGTACTACCTGGGGAATCGAAGCTAAACTGAAATGAACCCATGACCATTCTAGACTCTCCATACAATTGACCCAACAAGTAGAGGAGAGTTTCTCTGCCCTGACAAGGAGACAGAGGGATGTCGGAATTCCTCCACTCAGCAGATGCAAAGCAGGCTAGGTCTGGAGCCTAAGAGGTTAGCTGTGATACCGCTCAACACTCTCTGGTCCAACACTAAATCCAAAATGCTCCAAAATCGTTTTTTTTTTTTTTAGCACCAACATGATCCCACGGGTGGAAATTCTATACCTGACCTTATGTGACAGGTTGCAGTCAAAATACAGGCTTACAACACACTGCTTATTCACTGGGTATTCTAGTTATGCTATTTTGTTGCTTGGTTCCCAGAACAATTTAACTTTTCCCTGTATTGATGATAGTATGTCATATTTGTCACTGTTAAGTACTTACATGAATAAGTGAAAGAAAATGGTTGCTTATCAGTAGCATATAAATTCAGGGTAAGGGCCGGGCTCTGTGGCTCAGCGTGTAACCCCAGCACTTTGAAAGGCCAAGGCGAGTGGATTTCCTGAACCTGTGGGTTCGAGACCAGCCTGGGCAACTTAACGTGACCTCATCTCTACAATAAATCAAAAATTAACTGGGCTTGGTAGTACGTGCCTGTAGTTCCAGCTACTTGGAAGGCTGAGGTGGAAGGATCACCAGAGTCCAGCAGGTCGACACTGGGGTGCCACTACACTCCAGCCTGAGTGACGGAGTGAGACTCCACCTCAAAAATAAAACAAAATTCAGAGTAAGAAATGAGGTTGATGTCTGACAACTACACATCTTCCACATGGATGACTGAGATGGTGACATTTATGCTTTCTAGTAATTCAATGTACACAAACTGTTTCCTGCACGAAACTATCAAAATTGTGTATAAAATTGCCTTCAAGCTATGTGAATAAGGTATACATGAAACCTAAATGAACTTCATGTTTAGACTTGGGTCCCATCCCCAAGATAGGTCATTATGCCTATGTAAATATTCAAAAATAAATTCAAAATCCCAAACCTTTCTAGTCTCAAGCATTTCCAACAAGAGATACTCAACCTGCAATGCTATAAAAATAAAACAGCCAAGATGTCAGATCCCACACCAATGCAAGTCGAGTCATCCCGCCAGGTGAAGAGCCCTATCTAAGCTGCCAAAATGGGGCAGAAAGTAAGAGTAGGGTGACGTCCTTCAGCATCACTGCTGTGCTCGGCCACCATCCTGTCTCGCTCCTGGACCTCTGCATGTTGGCCTGTGGCAAAAACTATTCATGGGAACTAAATGTTCGTGTGTCCTCAACACAAAGTTACCCATGTCCTACCTAATTTAATATTAGGATAATGCTGTGCAGTTATCGTGGGTGGTACTTATTTCAAAGTTTCCCTCCATTTTAAAAAATGAGTTCAATTTTATGCCACTGAACTCCAGTCTGGGTGACAGAGTAAGACTCCAACTCAAATAAAGAAAGAAAGAAAGAAAGAAGATACGCTAAAAAAAAAAAAAAGAGTTCAATTTATTGCATCAATAAGTTGAATAAGAAAAACCACATTATCACCTCAATGGTCACTGAAGAAAAGCTTCAAAAGTGTTTATGCCTCTTGACTTTAGAGTTCTAAAGATTTATGGAACATTTGGAAATTATACATAGAAACAAAAGGCCTGGCATGAGGGCTCACACCTTGGGAGTAGTTTGGGAGGCTGAGGTGGGAGGATTGCTTGAGCCTAAGAGTTCAAGACCAGCCTGGGCAACATAGCAAGATCTCATCTCTACAAAAAAAAAAATCAATCAGTCAATCAATAGAGGCAAAAAATTGTACACACGAAGGTTTTCAGTGTGGTACTAAATATAATTGTCATAACTGGAAATGCCCTAAGCACCAACCAATAGACAAATGATTAAGTAAATTATGGAAATTTCATAAGACAGAAGGTTATAGAGTCATTAAATATATACTTGTAAAGAAAAAGAAATGGGGAAATGGTTATATGAAAAATATATGTATACAGTATAACCTATATTAGATAAAACTGTTTCTAAAATCTAACTCTACTTGTTTGTATTTTTTGTTTTTAGTGAGCATAAGCCTGTGCTACTTTTTACAAGCAGGCAAAAAAAAATCTTGTTTATTAAAAAAATGTTCTATTCAAATGTCTTTTATCTCAGAATTCCATCCCTGTTCATTAAAGCATCATCAAGTAAGAGGAGTGCCTTCTGAATCTGCAAAATAATAGTTCTTAGCCATCAATTTGTAAGTTTAGACTTCTTAAAAATCTTGAGAGAATGTGAAAAAATGGATTTTGAAGAAGTCTGATCCTTCCAACCAAGATGTGGCAGTTATATGGTCATGATCTACGACTTAGCAGAGAGCAACCAAACTGAGGCCTAGATCTTTTCCACAGATTGTATTTCCTCTGGCTCCCCTGATGTACAAGAAAGAAAGAAAGAAAAAGAGAGAAAGAGAGAGAGAGAGAGAGAGAGAGAGAGAGAGAAAGAAAGAAAAGAAAGAAAGAAAGAAAGAAAGAAAGAAAGAAAGAAAGAAAGAAAGAAAGAAAGAAAGAAAGAAAAACACAGGCATTCACCAGTTCTTTTCCTTACATCCTGAAAAGCATTTAAGAGACTGTTAGTAGCAAGAGTCTGCAAAAGAACCTAAAGAGTTTGCAATTTGCTGTCTTCATATGCAGTCAAGCAACAAGAATGAAAGCACTTTGGCCGTTGCCTTACTAGACTCTGGTGTGGCCATGTGCTTTGAGCTATGGCTGGTGCCGTGTTCCCTGGCTTTGGCCCCCTTCCCTACCTTGGGGAGGTGAATCTCCTCTTTCTCTCTCTCTCCCTCTAATTTACTTTTCAAATAAACAATATTTTCTAATCTAAAAAAAAAAGAATTATAGAACTTCGTAAGAAAACAATGCAACATGGTAAGTGAAGCGTTCAGAACACTTACAAGTCACAAAATACCAGATTCCTTGGTGCAATAAGATGCCCTCACAATCCAGCGAGTTGTGAGGCCCTGTTAGCAAAATAGGACATACATTAAGAAAAGGGGGTAATAGGATCATTAAATCCTGCTGAAAGTAGAGAAAGAAGAAAGCCAAGCATTGGTTGCTCCGCTCAGAAAATGAATATTGTTTGTGACTCTGAAGGGTGGGGTGGCTGAAGCAAGGGCTTAATTAGAGGTACTTAAGCAAAGAAAGGAGATGAATGTGCAGAAACTCAAGAAAATCAAATTTTTAAATCATTTTAGGAGTCTTTCGATGACAGGAGGCAGAGTATGTGGAGCTTATATAGACAGCAGTGATCTTGCTGGGTGAAGAAGACAGAGAGAGAAACTTAAAGCCACTGCAATGATATTTCAGGACAAGTTACCGGAGCTGTTCAGAGAAAGATTTCTAGAAATCTCTAGGGCTCCTTTACGGTATTTAGCTGAATACTACACTTCACATGCACAAGGTGAAACTCCAGGAACTCCAGCAGCGGTAATGCTAGAACAGAGACCACACGAAGAATTCAGATGAAATCTCAGAAATCCTGCCCTGGAATAAGGCTTACCCTAGGCCAACCCTCAAAAAATCTAAAGAGATTCTAGACAAGATAAAACTTCTCTGCTTACAGGACTTACAGGTTTATGGAATGATGAAAGCTGCTTCAGTATGGAGGCTGGGGGTGGCAGCAGCAGGCAGATGAAAAGACTAAGCTCTCACCCAGTGATCTGACTGCACTTCCTGTATCATGTAGCAAATGTGCCTTAAAAGAATGCATTTACCTACCTGGCATGGTGGCACATGTCTGTAACACCAGCACTTTGGGAGGAGGCCAAGGCTGGAAGATCACTTGAGCCTAGTAGTTCAAGACCAGACTAGGTAACATAGCAAGACCTTGTCTCTACAAAAAAATTAAAAATAAGCCTGGTGTGATGGCAGTAGTCCCAGCTACTTGGGAAGCTGAGGTAGAAGATTACCTGAGCCCAGGAGGTCAAGGCTGTAGTAAGCCGTGATCATGCCACTGCACTCCAGTCTGGGCATTACAGTAAGACCCTGATTTTAAAAAATGCGTTTACTTCAGCAGGGTGTTTTTGGAAGACACGTCCACAACCTTGCTTTCCTTCCACACCTACAGAGTAAATCTGAGGTAGGGTCTTGCTGAGTTTCCAGTGGGAAAGCAAAGCAAGTGCTCAGCCCGCAAGTCATTTATTTACCCAATTGTCAGAGTCAGAGTTCAGCTAGAATCTCCTCTGAGTTCCTATTATCACTTGAATTTCAAATGTTTAGGTTAAGCCGGGCTCAGTGGCTTAGCCTGTAATCCCATACCTTGGGAGACTGAGGTGAGTGAATTGTCTGAGCCCGCGGGTTCGAAACCCACCTGGGCAACTTGGCAAGACCTCATCTCCACAATAAATCAAAAAATCAGCCGGGTATGGTAGCGCGCGCCTGTAGTTCCAGCTACTTGGAAGGCTGAGGCGGAAGGATCGCCGGAGCCCCTGGGCGACAGAATGAGAATCCAACTCAAAAAAGCAAACAACAACAACAAAAAGCAAAAAACAAATGTTTAGGTTAGTTTCTCCCATTGTGAGGATCTTCTGTGGCAAACCAAGGACTTACAGGTTTATGGGTCTCCATTTTGCAGGACTTGTCCCTTTTACTCCAAATTCACTGGCTCCCTATCACCTTGCAATGCCTTGGTCCCTTTGAAGAAATTATCAGGCTTGCTGGGCGCAGTGGCTGATGCCTGTAATCCCAGCACTTTAAGAGATGAAGGTGAGAGGATTATCTGAGTCCGGGGGTTAGAGACCAACCCGGGCAACTTGGTGAGACCTCATCTCTACAAAGAATCAAGAAAAATTAGCTGGGTGTGGCAATGCACCCCTGTAGTTCCAACTACTTGGAAGGCTGAGGTGGAAGGATCACCTGAGCCCAGCAGGTGGAGGCTGCGGTGGTCAAGACCATGCCACTGCACTCCAGCCTGGGTGACAATCAGACTCCTATTAAAAAAAAAGAAAGAAAGAAAAGAAAAAAAATGATCAGGTTCACGTATTTATCCTCCAAAGTAAGGCTCAGTGTTGGGTTTTGAAGAGATATTAGAACGTTGATTAAAGTAGCAATCAAAGGAAATATTAAGTGAAGCAGAAAACTTTAAAATTACTTAATACCATGTTCATGTTGAACTCTAAGTATCTGCTGTCATCTAAAGATGAATTCATTAGTATTGTATTTTATAAAATACCAGTGTTTTCTTATTCTCTCTTTGCCTGGTCTTGCCATGCTCCAATTCATTATTCAAAATGAAACCAAGACAATCCTCTAAAAGCCACACATCTAAGCCCACCAATTCCTTTTTTAACCCCTCAGGTGCTCCTATTGTCCTTTGAATGAACCACAAATTCCCCAACATGACTTCCAAGTTCCCAAATGACCCGGCCTCCCGTCTTCCTCTCCAGTCATAACAGCCGCCCTGTGACCCCTCATATTCCACGCCCCTGCCCACTTGGGGCTTCTCAGAAAGGCATTGCTACCTTCTGGGTGCCACCTCTGGGTGCCATTCTGTTGTAGCAACTGTTTACCCTCACCATGGCCCTATGCATCTAGGAAGGTCGGGTGATTAATCTTCACCCGTGGCTTGTGATGAGTCACCTCCAGACCAAGGAGTTAAGAACAGGTGTGAGATTTCCACACTCAGCCTCTCTTGGTCCCATCTGTGCACCTACAAATGAGGGCTGCAGAGTTGCAAAATGGAAGCAGCCTGGGTCCCAGAGTCACCGCCTGGAAGGTCATGTGGGAGAGCCACCTCATCGCCTATGACTTGGTGTGAGTGACCAGTAACCCTTTATTATGTCAGGTGGCCGGGCTCGGTGGCTCAGCCTGTAATCCCGCACCTTTGGGAGGCCAAGGTGAGTGGGTTGCCTGAGCCCGCGGGTTCGAGACCCGCCCGGGCTACTTGGCGAGACCTCGTCTCTACAATAAATCAGAAACTAGCCGGGCGTGGTAGCGCGCGCCTGTAGTTCCAGCTACTGGGAAGGCTGAGGCGGAAGGATCGCCGGAGCCCAGCAGGTGGAGGCTGCGGTGGCCGGGAGTGGCCATTGCACTCCAGTCTGGGTGACAGACTCCAACTCAAAAAATAAAAATAAAAATAAAATATTATGTCAGGTCACCAAGATTTGGGGATGGTTTACTTACTGCAACAGCCAGCACTGATGAATTTGATGACCTCTTAGACTACAAAATACTATCCTTTCTTTTCTGCCCTTGTCTCCACCACTATCAACTTTCACCTTTCAACTTTCACTATCCCTCTTTAAAGCTTAGTGTAAATCTTTTTCTCCAGGACGTCTTTGCTCTCACAACAGATTTCAACTTTATTTATTTGTTTATTTTGGAGTCAGAGTCTCACTCTGTTGCCCAGGTTGGAGCGCAGTGGCACCCTCATGAGTCACCGCAACCTTGATCTCCTTCCTCTTCAGTCTCCTGAGTAGCTGGGACTACAGACACATACCACAATGCCTGCTGCTTTTTTTTTTTTTTTTTTTGGTAGAGACAGAGTTTTGCTATGTTCCCCAAGCTGGTCTTGAACTCCTGGGCTCAAGCAATTCTCTTGCCTCAGCCTCCCAAAGTGCTGGGATTATAGGCATGAGCTACCATACCCAGTTTCAGATCTTAACTTTTTAAGCGAATTCCCCTATTATAGTATAAGTACCTGATTAAAATTCTTTCTTTCTATGTGGACGGTAAGCTCCAAAGGATAGGCTAGGTTTACCTTGTTTCCATCTGTATCAGCAGGGCTGACACAGTATGTGACACTAGATATTGAACGAATATTTGAGAGTGAATGAGCCAAGAGTGACTTGGTTTTCAGCTACTGCAAATGTCAATGTGATTTTATCCATGGAGGCAAGAAATTTTTATTGAATATCTGAGAGACTGAAAACACAAATAGGCAATGGCCAAATCACATATAAAAATTAAACGCTGTTCCAGCAATCACAGCAACCAGTCCAAGAAACTAAGCCATTATCTACAGTAACCAGCCCAAGAAGACAGCCAGTTGATAAATCTGCAAGTCAAACTTGTAGTAAGTCAAATCACTATCTCTAGCAACCAGCCCAGGAAGCCTATTACATCTGTAACAATTGGCCCCATGTGGTTAACTTGATTGGACTAATAATTGACTGCGTCTTTAATTTTTGTCCCCCCTTCCAATTAGAACCAAACAGCCAAATATGTACAGCAAACCACTCACATAACTTGCCTACTTCTAATTGTCCCGCCTCCAGCTTCCCATGCCAACGGCCTCTGATCAGGCCAAACCTGAAGTCTTCCTTGTTTCCATTCTAATGCTTTTCTCCTTCTCTGTTTGCCTCTGAGTCTTACAAGTGATGGTGGCTGACTCCCTTGTTACAGCAAGATCTGAACACAGAAGACGAACAGGGACAAATCAGATTCAACCTCTAGTGTTTCCCGTGGAACTTGAATTCAGCATCAACACCACCCGGGAACCTGTGAGTGATGGGTTAGAGTACGGACAGGGTGAGGGTGGCTGGATGGAGAGGGGAGAGGAGAGCCGCAGGGAGTCACAGCACCACCGGAGCCAGCAAGCCTGAGGTGCCCGCTGGGAACCCAGAGATCTGTGCAGATGCAAAGAATTGCAACACACAGAGGTGAGAGAAGAAAAGTTCACCCCCCACAGACAGGAAGCAGGCCTACACTCTAGGTGAGTGTGGCGGCGTAGCCCCCAAAGCCCTGGCTTAAATCCTTTTCCTTGGAGATGTTGCACGTGACCGCCATGACTCCCTTCTCGACCACCTGTGGATGTCTTGGAGATCCTGTGACACAGAGACCCATTAATGTCCGCCCACATGATCATAGCCCCTAGAGAAGGGCGTGACAAGGATTCTAATGCTCCTGCACCTTCCCAAATGACATTCCTTAGAGCTAGTAGAGGGTGCACCTCCCCTTATCTCCTAGGCATTCCCTGTGGGTAGCTTCGGGGGATCCTTGGCTTCCCTGTAGATAGTGCTTAATTTATCAAATCGAATCCCCACCTGCTCTCCCTCTGAGCGGTCATAACTTTTGTAACTACAAGTTTCATGACTTTTACAGACCTTGCCCAATGCATGACGTCTTAGGCCTTGTAAATTCCCTTTACTCTAAGCAAGCTTGATTGCCGTCATGAGATACCTCTGATAGCTGGAAGTCTGTTTCGGAAAAGACAAAGTCGGTAAAGTTAATTTTACTTAAAGGGTACATTTCTCTAAAAACATAACTTCTATTTTCTCATCATTGCATCAGGGTTTCAGAACAACATGAAAAATGACTTTCAGCTCTCTGTCCTTTCCAGATGGAAATTTTCAGACCCAGACCTACCAAATGAGAAACTCTGAGGGTGGGGCCCAGGAATCTGTTTTAATAAGCCCTCCATATGATTCCAGTGTTAAGGTTTGAGAACCACAACAATGTGATTATATCTGAATTACCTTATGTCTTAAAGGCTTTATCCTTTGGGGTCTATTCCTAAGTGACATCAGAAGGTTCCCTCTCCAAGAGAAGGCTCCACCAGTCTGTTATTCCCCCAATTACTGCTACCAAGCACCAGACGAGCCCCATTCGGACAGCAGGGAAACACATGCCTTCCTCTGGAATCCATGCCTTTTGCATAACACAGCACCCCCTTTGAAACATGCTGTATGCCTTTCCTCTCCCTCTCGTTCTATGCCACCTGGTATTATGATCTGTTAGAAGACAAACACACTGATTTTGGCTGTGCCTAGTTACTAACTGTTCCTAAGAACCAGCCAAATTATCCCTACGACATGGCTTCCTTCCTACTGAATATTGCTTTATATTTTTAGAGGCTCATGTGTGTTGGTGTAACATGTGGAAATGGATGTCCTCTGAGCTGAAATCTTATTTCATAGAAACCAGAAAATTCTGAGTGCTGATTTACAATAGTAGTTTCCAATCTTTCAAGGACTTTTCTCCAGACTCAAATGCACTGGCTACCAGTACTTGGGTTGAGATTCACTGTAGAAAAGTCTTTGCCCTGTAACACAGTAGGCCAACATGATGAAAAGGTGGGTTTTCACCTTCAGGGTCCACTTTGCATTAAAGAATACAAAATTGGATACAGATGTGAGAAAATTCAGGGATCACAACAAAATCAAATGTGCAAACATTGAAAAATATCACAAGCTACATGAGATCCAGGGGAAAATCATGTAAAAATAAAATAAAATACCATGAGTCCCCATATACAAATGAGTTCCATTCCAAGAGCAAGGTTGTAATATCAATTTGTTCATAAGTCCAACAAAGTCAGCCTAGACACCCAATTAGCACAACTGACTATATAGTACTGTGTTAGCTATGTTATCACCGCCTTTATGCTTGCTTCTGGACATCCTGGACTTGAAATAAAGATACTATACTACTGTGTTCTATACAGTACTATACAGTAAAGTACACACAAGCACAACCTCTTGTAAAGGATGCACGCATGTGACAATCCACAGACACGTGAACTAACATGTGATTGAGCATGCAAACATCTTTGAAAGTTTGCAACTTGAAGGTTCATATGTAGGGGACTTGCTGTACAGAAATAAATAAAAATTAATTGAAGTCTTGACACATAAGACTTTGCTTCCTACATTTTTGGCTGTATACTCTTTGATCACCTCTTCATATGACGATTTTAGAGTATCAAATACAAGAGCAAGTATCTTTTTTCTCACCTGGTTGATTGAATTTTTGTTGTTGTTGCTGAGTTGGAGTCTCACTCCGTCGCCCAGACTGGAGGGCAGTGGCCGCTCCCGGCCACCGCAGCCTCGACCTGCTAGGCTCTGGCGATCCTTCCGCCTCAGCCTTCCAAGTAGCTCGAACTACAGGCGTGTGCTACCACGCCCGGCTAATTTTTGATTTATTGTAGAGATGAGGTCTTGCCAAGTTGCCCAGGCGGGTCTCGAACCCGCGGGCTCAGGCAATCCACTCACCTCAGCCTCCCAAAAGTACGGGATTACAGGCTGAGCCACTGAGTCCGGCTGATTGAATTTTTTAACTGACACTCTCCATGGGAAGATCTCTAGATCTTCCCCTTCATACCTCTATTAGGAGAGTAGCAGAGTGGTAGAATGTGTTCCTAGAAACCACTTCTTCAGAAGGACAGCCAGCCATAACTGAGCAAGGCACAGGCATGTACAGAGTGCAAACTAAGTATATTCCATTAAGTCTAAATTAGATGTGTCCCCAACTCAACTTTCCTTTGACAGTTCTCCAAAATGTCCACAGTTACTCAAAGTGCCACCACAGGAGAAGTGTAACAGAGCAGAAATCAGAGTAGCGGGAGGCTACAATATCTGACATTTCTGGGAGCAGTTGGGTGTGTGCCTGTAGTCCCAGCTACTCAGGAGGTTGAGGCAGGAAGATTGCTTGGACCTGCGAGTTCGAGCCTATCCTGGGCAATACAGCAAGACCCATCTCAAAAAAATAATCAATCAACAAATAACAAATAAAATAAAAGATCTGGCATTTGTACATATAACAGTGTATGACCATGTGATCACGCTGCCAAGGCCCATGCAAGCGAGAAGCCCTAAAGTCAAGCTTCTGCAGAAAACCAACCTCTGGTCAAGCATGAGAAGCATGCTTGAGTCTTGATGCTCTCCGGCAGGTGAAGGTGGGTTCTGTGCCTTTAACTGACAAGGGAGGAAAAGGGGAGATGGAAGGTGACAGAGGAGATGATGAAGAGAAGGTGATGAGAAAAGCCAGCAACCTGAGGCCAGCATAGAACATGGGAGAGAAAGTACTTTGAAGACTATGAACACTTTTTAAAAGGCAAATTGCACTCTCGTGTGCTAGTCTGCGACACAGAACGCATGTCTCAGCCAAGCAAATTTGTCATAAATGATTAACTTCTGGAAGAACAAATCATTTGACCTCTCCAGCTGAACAAACACAGAGCTGCAGCGACTAAAAGAGCCAAAGGCAATGTTTCAGCCGCACGGAACACATTTTCATAAAAGCCCTCCCATTTTATGTTGCAAGAGCCTTAGGGAAGCTTAGGTAATGGTGTCTTTTGAGCTAAAGGGAAATCATTTCCCCCAGCCTGGGTTGTGGCTGACGCCATTATGAATGATACAGACAATGGCTTCAGATCTCAAAGGCTGATTTTGCTGCCGCTTTGAAAACGTCTAAAGGTTCTGAAAAAAAAAGACTTTGATTTACGAAAAATATTTCGGCTGAACACAGGGTGGCTCCCACTTGTAATCCCAGCACTTTGGGAGGCCAAGATGAGAGAATTGCTTGAACCCAGGAGTTCGAGACCTGCCTGGGCAGAACAGAAAGATCTCGTCTCCACAAACAATAATTTTTTTTTTTTTTTT
>NW_007249752.1:356812-376363 GCF_000164805.1 Carlito syrichta | reverse complement strand
GATTTATTGTAGAGATGAGGTCTCGCCAAGTTGCCCAGGCGGGTCTCCAACCCACGGGCTTAGGCAATCCACTCACCCCAGCCTCCCAAAGGCGCAGGATTACAGGTTGAGCCAAATTTTTAAAAAATTAGGCAAGCATGGTGGCACGTACCTGTAGTCCCAGCTACTCAGCAGGTTGAGGGGAAAGGATCGCCTGAGTCTGGGGGATTGAAGCTGCAATGAACCATGATTGTGCCACTGCACTGCAGCCTGGGGAACAGAGTAAGTTCCCAATTCAAAAAAAAAAATGATTTCAATTTCTGGGACGTCCACAAATAAACTGAATAAAAATAGCAAAAAGGCCAGGCGCAGTGGCTCACACCTATAATCCCAGCAATTTGGGAAGCAGAGGAGAGAAGATTGCCTAAGCCCAGGGTTTTGAGACCAGCCTGGGCAATTTAGCAAGACCTTGTCTCCACAATAAATCAAAAAATTAGCTGGGTGTGGTGGCGCAGACTTGTAGTTCCAGTTACTTGGAAGGCTGAGGTAGAAGAATCATCTGAGCCCAGCGGGTAGAGGCTACGGTGGCTGGGAGCATGGCACTGACCTCCTTGGTGACAGAGTGAGACTCAGACTCAAAACAAACAAAAGAAGGTAGCAAAATGGTGCCAGGAGCCATCCAATGATATGCAAGTTAACAGAGACTCTGCTAATGAGCCCTCAGCCATAAAAACATTATTCAAAATAGCTTTTAGCTGGAAGAGTTCACTGAAATTCAGGATGCAAATGTGCAACCACATTAATTTCCAGTTTCCTTGTTTTGTTCAGCTTTCTGTCAGTAGATTTTTGAGTAAGGAGTAAGTGCCCATATCCAGGAATTTATTTCATTCAGATATAGCTTAGTGAGCTCTTCGGCAAATAAAATGCAAATGAGAATGGAGAAAATTAATTAGATGCAAAGATTAGAATTCCTTTTTTTATTAAAACCATCATCCCCCAAAAGAAAACTTGAAAAAATGGTAATACAATGAAATTAAAATGCAATACACTGCTGGTTTTCTTTGCCGTGACCTCGCTAAATGAAAATTAATGATCTGGTCAGCCCAGAGACCATGTGTTGAAGGCATTTTTTTCCTGGTAAGTAGAAGGTCAGGATTCTGTACTGAAGGTCCCCAAATCAGGGTTATTAAGAAACCAAAGTGAGCCGGGCTCGGTGGCTCAGCCTGTAATCCCGTGCCTTTGGGAGGCTGAGGTGAGTGGATTGCCTGAGCCCAGGGGTTCGAGACCCGCCTGGGCAGCGAGACCTCATCTCTACAATAAATAAAAAAAAATCAGCCGGGCGTGGTAGTGCACGCCTGTAATTCCGGCTACTCGGAAGGCTGAGGCGGAAGGATCGCCGGAGCCCAGCAGGTCAAGGTTGCGGTGGCCGGGAGCGGTCACTGCACTCCAGTCTGGGCGACAGAGTGAGACTCCAACTCAAAAAAAAAAAAAAAGAAAAGAAACCAAAGTGTTCTCCCCTTTTAGGCCGTTTGAAACCAGCACATACCTAATAACCCAGCAACAGCCCTGATGGGCCATTTGTCTCTTTAGAAGAGGCATCAAATATATGGTGATTCTTGTAATATGCAAAAGAATCATTACAGCTTTACTTTAAATTATACCCATATAGGTACAAACTCGGGATCACCTGCAGAAACTTCGATCTTAAAGTTCCTATTTCATCCGAAGCTTTAAAAAGTTGAAAAGATGGAAATAACTTATTGATAACATTAATAATAATTTAAAACAAAATGCACTCACACTGTGTCATTTATATTCAATGCCTTTTTTTTATTAATTCTATTTTTAAGGATTGGAGTCTCTCTCTGTCACCTAGGCTGGAGTACAGTGGTGCAATCATAGCTCACTGTAACCTCCAACTTCTGGGTTCAGGTTATCTTCCCACCTCAACTTCCTGAATAACTAGGACTACAAGCACATGCCACTATGCCCTGCTAATTTATTTTATTTTATTTTATTTATTTTTTTGTAGAGATAGGGTTTCACTATATTGCCCAGGCTAGTCTCAAACTCTATGTCTTCACCCACAAATTATAAGTTGTAGGTGTAATTTGTATCCCCCTAATTACTAGCAAAGATCAACATTTTTACATTTGTTTATTGGTCATTTATATTTATTGTTTCATACATTTCTTGCTCATCTCTATTAATGTATTTGTATTTTCTTATTGACTTTTAGGAGCTCTTTATATTTTCTGAATGCTAATAATTCTCTCCCTGTCTTCCAACTGTGTTTTAACTTTTTACAGTGTTATTTGTCATAAAAACTTTTTCGTATTTTTTTATTTAGTCAAATCTATACATATTTTCCTTTAGGATATGTTTTGTATCTTCCTTCAGATGTCTTTCCCATCCCCAAGATTTTTTTGTTGTTGTTTTTTGTTTGCTTGTTTGTTTTTAAGTCAGGATCTCACTCTATCACCCAGGCTGGAGTACAGTGGCATGATCACAGCTTACGGCAGCCTTGATCTCCTGGGTTCAAACAATCCTCCCACCTCAGCCTCCTAAATAGTTGAGACTGCAAGTGTGCACCAACACACCTGACTTCAAGGTTTTCACTATGTTGCCTTGGTCCAAGATTATTTTTAAATAAAGGTATTTTCTTCTCATACTTTTTTGGCTCTACTCTTGAGGATTAACTCTTTATTTCTGATCCTAGTATGAGGAAAGGGCCTAATTTTATCTTTTCCCTAATAGCTTAGTATCACAAAATTGCTCAAATTTGTGTTCTGAGCCTAACAGAAAATTTTGAATTACTTTAGCTTAACAGTAAATTTTGTTGCAGGGTAGTGGGCATTTCCCATCTTTCATTGTTTTCTTTATTGCTCCAGTATTCATGACTATTTTGTGTTTTCTCTTTCAGAGGCAACTTCTAATTATTTTGCCCATAAATTATCTTGCTATTCGGTTGTGAATGTTCTGAATTTATAGATTAATTTGGGAAGTAGCAATATCCTTATAATATTGAGCCTTCCCATTAAAAGCATGCTATATTTCTTTAATATTTATCTATTATTTTGTGTATTTCAGAAAAAGTTTACTTTTTTTCATATAGGACTTGAACATGTGGGGGGTTATTCTGGATTTTTTTTTTTTTTTTTGAGTTGGAGTCTCACTCTGTCGCCCAGACTGGAGTGCAGTGGCTGCTCCCGGCCACCGCAGCCTCGACCTGCTGGGCTCTGGCAATCCTTCCGCTCAGCCTTCCAAGTAGCTGGAACTATAGGCTTGCGCTACCACGCCCGGCTAATTTTTTGATTTATTGTAGAGATGAGGTCTCGCTGCCCAGGCGGGTCTCGAACCCGTGGGCTCAGGCAATCCACTCACCTCAGTCTTCCAAAGTCGCAGGATTACAGGCTGAGCCACCGAGTCCAGCTTATTTCTGGATTTTTAATCGGTAATAGGTGTGTAATATGATAATTTTCATATTTTAGAAAGTCATTTTCTTAAATATGTTATCTTGACTTGTACAAACTATTTCCTTATAATTTTTTTTTTTATTGGAGTCTCACTCCATCACCCAGGCTGGAGTGCAGTGGCACACTCATCAACCTGCTGGGCTCGCATGATTCTTCCACCTCAGCCTTCCAAGTAGCTAAAACTACAGGCGTGCGCTACCATGCCCGTCTAATTTTTTATTTATTGTAGAGATGAGGTCTCACCAAGTTGCCCAGGCTGGTCTCGAACCCGTGGGCTCAGGCAATCCTCTCATCTCGGCCTCCCAAAGTGCTGGGATTACAGACATGAGCCACATGCCGTGCGGTAAGACTCTTTTCTGACCCCCATCCTGAGAAAAGCTGTATCCTTGCATTTTTTTTGAGTAGATTACCCACAAGGAAAAAACTCCTGGCCGGCACGGTGCCTCAGTCTGTAATCCCAGTACTTTGGGAGGCCTAGGCGAGAAGATTGCCTAAGCCCCCGGGTTCGAGACCAACCTGGGTAACTTGGTGACACCTCGTCTCTACAGTAAATCACAAAAACTAGCTAGGCATGGTGTTGTGCATCTGTAGTTCCAGCTACTTGGAAGGCTGAGGTGGAAGGATCACCAGAACCCAGCAGGTCAAGGCTGCGGTGGCCGTGAGCATGCCACTACATTCCAGCCTGGGTGACAAGAGTGAGACTCCAAGTCAAAAAGAAAAAGAAAAAGAAAAAAACTCCTCTCTCACTAATGCTGACCGCCTCTTCCACACATCCTTAGTGCATTATTATGCCATGAGGAGACACACAATCAGTACTTCTGGGGCTGTCAACAATGAGATGAATTTCCTGATGTCCTTTAGAGGGAAGTTTTCTGAATCCTGGTCAAGATTTCTCACTCCTTAAAAGTAGTTATATACTCCTTCCTCCTCAATACAGTGAAACACAGTTACCTCTTGGACTATAATCTGATGACCCATATGAAGTTCAGAAATCTGATCAACTTTCATATTTTTTTTTTGAGTTGGAGTCTCACTCTGTCACCCAGACTGGAGTGCAGTGGCCGCTCCCGGCCACCGCAGCCTTGACCTGCTGGGCTCCGGCGATCCTTCCGCCTCCGCCTTCCAAGTAGCTGGAACTACAGGCGCGCACTACCATGCCCGGCTAATTTTTGATTTATTGTAGAGATGAGGTCTCACCAAGTGGCCCAGGTAGGTCTCGAACCCGCGGGCTCAGGCAATTTACTCACCTCGGCCTCCCAAAGCGCTGGGATTACAGGCTGAGCCACCGAGCCGGCCCACCTTTCATATTAAGGACTGCATGAAGAGGAACTCTGTCTGCCTTGGGGCAGAAGAAGCTGGACCTCCAATTCACCCGCACTGGAGCCTGACTAGCTTCCTTCTCCTCTAGATTGCTATTTGTCCTACTCCAGCACTTTGATGATGCACTATAGCTGGATGGATTCTTTCCCTTACCCTAGTTTTTAAGTGTATAAAATGTTACTGTGATGTTCATCAACTGACAATGCTTTTTAAAGATTAAAATCGTGATTCTCATATAAAACAAACATGTGTCAAAGATTCTACTTGACTCATTAACTAGTGAAGAAACGAGTAAGATGTTACAATCAGTCCAATCAGCCGAAGACAGCCAATAATCTACTTTGCCCATCTCCAAGGCATTCACAATTTTCCCATGGGCTTACCTTAACAGTTCCAGTTCCAGCTTTACTTTAAAACTGGTGAGGGCTGTCTTCTCATGTTCTGATAGTTGAGCCTACCTGGAATTTCCAAATAAGACATTTTATGGGATCCTGACAGTATAGGTATTGTAGGGACTTCTGTTATATCAAGCTTCCATGGGTACCAACCAAGGAACCATTTAACCAGAATTCAGAGAACTTCCCTCTACAGGACATTAGGAAATTCATCTCATTGTTGAACAACCCAAGAAGCACTGGTTGTGTTTCTCCTCATAACATAATGATGCACTAATGATGTGTGGAAGAAATGGCCAGTAATAGTGAAAGAGAGCTTGTTTCCTATGGGTGATCTTCTTAAAAAATGTGAGGGTCCAGCTTTTCTCAGGATGGGGGTACGAAAAGAATCCCAGTGACTCCTAACAAAGGACTGACAAAACCAAAGAGCAGACAAAAATACCAGCCCTGAAAAATGACAAAATGAGTTTGCTTAATAGATGCAAAATGTGCTTTGTCCATGAGGGTATGCGGGGATCAACTGCCTCTCCACAGTCATGTATTTGCATGCCAGTGGACAAGAAGCAGGGGCATTGCTATCAGTCATCTACAATTACAGAGTTGTAAAGCAGCTCAAAGATAACAAAGCCACAGAGATAAAATGGAAAAGTAGGCCAGGAGAGGTGGCTCAGCCTGTAATCCCAGCTCTTTGGGAGGCCGAGGTGAGAGGATGGCCTGAGCCGGCGGGTTCAAGACCCACCTGGACAACTTGGTGAGACCTCGTCTCTACAATAAATCAAAAACTAGCCAGGCATGGTAGCACACGCCTGTAGTTCCTGCTATTTGGAAGGCTGAGGCGGAAAGATTGCAGGAGTCCAGCAAGTGGAGGCTGCAGTGGCCGGGAGCGTGCCACTGCCCTCCAGCCTGGGTGACAGAGTGAGACTCCAACTCAAGAAAAAAAAAAAGGAAAAGTATGCTAGAAAAGACAGCCGGTAATCTACTTTGCCCGTTTCCAAAGCATTCACGATTTCCCCACATACCTACCTTAACAGTTCCAGTTCCAGCTTTGCTTTGAAACTGGTGAGGGTCATCTTCCCATGTTCTGATAGTTGGGCCTTCCTGGAATTCCCAAAAAAGACATTCTGGCTTCCTGACAGCCCAGGTATTACATAGGGCCTCTGTTGTATCAAGTTTTCGTGGATACCAACTGAGGAGCCACTTGGAGCTTTTTCTTTGATTAGATTTGTACTGGGTCAGTCTTTCTTCTTCTGCCTTTTAACCACAAACAAAAGTCTCTGGGTATCCAAGGATCTTTCAGATATCAAGAAACGGGATTGAATCAGTATTTGTAATGGCTGTACATAGATCAGGGAGCACATTTCTGCCTCCACTGCCTTTTTTATTCCAATTATCTAATAAATATATTGTACTCCCCTTTGGAAGCACAAAGGATAGTTCTAGACTTTTAAAATTTCTCCAACTGGCCAGGGGATGTGGCTCATCCTATAATCCCAGCACTTTGGGAGACTGAGGTGAGAGGATCATTTGAGGCCAGGAGTTTGAGACCAGTGTGGACAACATAGTAACACCCCTTGTTGCTACAAAAAAATTAGCCGAGCATGGTGGTGTATGACTGTAGTTCCACTACTCAGGAGGCTGAGGCAGAAGGATGACCTGAGCCCCGGAGGTTGAAGTTGCAGGAAGTCCTGATCGTACCACTGCATTCAGCCTGGGCAACAGAGTGAGACTCTGACTCAAAAAATAAATTATTAAAATCCCTCTAATTGGAATAATCCCAACACTCACTCTGAAAATCCCTTCTTTGCTGTACATGGATTCAAGTTAAATTAAAAGATATTAAGAAACTTGGCGGGGCTCTGTGGCTCAGCCTGTAATCCTCACACTTTAGGAGGCCCAGGCGAGTGGATTGCTTGAGACCACGAGTTCAAGACCAGCCCGGGCAACTTGGCCAGACCTCGTCTCTACAGTAAAACAAAAATTAGTTGGGCATGGTAACATGCTCCTGTAGTTCTGGCTACTTGGAAGGCTGAGGGGGAAAGATCACCGGAGCCCAGCAGGTTGACGCCGGGGTGGCCAGGAGTGTGCCACTGCACGCCAGCCAGGGTGACAGAGTGAGACTTCAACTCAAAAAAAAAAAAAAAAAAAAAATTACTCAAATTCCCACAACTGATAAATAACCACACTCTGGTGCAAACAAAGTTCCTCTAACTCCTGAGTCTGAATGCCTTCCATCACACTATGCCACCCTCTGCATTCCAGATATTTGTTACGCCTTCTGCAAACATTCACACTGAAATCTTCCTCCCATAAGGCATTGTATGGGCATCATTATTCACCTGGTCACTCAAGAAGACAGTTTTATGTCAGCCTGACTCCACCGTCCACTTCACCCCACACATCCAATTGACAGCTCAGTGTTGTAAATTTTATCTTGAGGACATTATATTTCAAAAGACACCTGTATCTGTATGTTCTTCACAGCACAATTCACAGCTGCAAAAATCTGGAGTCAGTCCAAACACTCATCAATTGATCAGTGGATGATGAAAATGATCATCCATTGACCAATTGTTTTACATATATATATATATATATGTATATATATATATGGTATATGTATATATAATATGGCATATATGTGGTATATATGTTTATGGTAAATGTGGTATAGGATATATATACATATATATATGGAACACTATTCAGCTATCAAAAAGAATGAAATCATGTATTTTGCAGCAACTTGGATGGAATTAGAGACCATCGCCCTAAGTGAACTAACACAGGAACAGAAAACTTATAAGTAGGAGCTAAACTAAGGACCTACAAAGGCATAGAGGATGGTATAATGGACACCAGAGGCCCAGAAGGGTGAGGGGGAAAGGGTGGAGGAACGAAAAATCACCTATTGGGTAAATATGCACAGGTGGGAGTGGTGAGTATCCTTAAAGCCCAGACTCCTTTGCCACTATATAACGCAACCATGTGACCAAAAATTATGTGTACCCCCTACAGCTACTGAAATGAAAAGCAGAAATAGAAAGAAAATTGTGTCTTGATGTATTTCTCCTCTTCAACCCTTCCACGCTGTTCCCCACACCACTGGCTCATTTGTCTTTCACCTGCAATAGGGCCACATTGTTTTCTGGTCTCTTCAATTCTAGCTTCTTCCTTCCTCTTTCCTACTCTGTAACCTTTTTATTATTGTAGAGTAATACTGCAGATGTCAGAATAGTTCTCTCTTGCTTAACAAACCTCCATGACTCCCCATTTCCTGTATGGTAATACATAAACTCCTTAGCATGGCCCAGAAAGAGTTTCAAAGCACACCAGCTCATCTTTCTGGACACTTCATCTTGGCCTCTGATGAATCTGTGAGTTGTCAAGTTCAATAGCGTATGACTGTCTGTTTCCCCAGCATCCCGTCACTCCTGTGCCTCTCTGTCCCTTTGCTTATGTCGTTCTTTTACATTGCAGTGACCCTTTCCTGCTCCCAGGCTGGATAGCTCTTGTCTGACACATCTACTGATACCACCACCACCATTCCCCTTCCACCAGAGAAAATAATTCTCCCAATCAGAGTGCTCAGGCCTTTATTACAGCATTCACATACTCACATTCTACAATAGTGTTTTCGTATTTCTATCCCTAGTTAGATTGCAGTGTCTTCGTGGACAGAGCTCATCATGCCCGGCGCCTTAGAACCCACAGCACACACACACACAGCACAGAGCCTAGCGTGAGAAGGTGCTAAATCAGTGGTTGAATATCTGAACTAGTGAGAGAACAAATGCTGAACTCTTGTATCCCAATCAGGGCTCTTTCACTCAATCTTGATCACTTCAAGACAGAAAAAAAAAAACAACAAAAACAAACAAGCACAAAAGCAAGAAAGAATATCTCCAAAGCTAGCATGCAGGTATTGCTGTGTACCCCTCAACTTCTCCCTAAGCCCTGGTAGTTAGGAAGCAAATGCCACGCTGGGAACCAGTCCTGTTCAAATCAGCACCAGCAGGAGAATTTACATGATGGAAATTGACAAATGGTGCAAATCACGTTTCGAAGAAGAGGGGTTTTGCTGTTGCTTTTTCCCAGTTTAAAGTGTACAATTCAGTGGTTTTTCATGTATTCATTCGGCTGTGCAGCTACCACCACTATCAAATTCCATCACCCCAAAAAGAAACCCCCAGTCATCGGCAGTCACTCCCCATTCCCCCCATTCCAGTCCCTGGCAATGTTTCTTGTGTTTTTGAGAGCTGGTTGTTAACCAGTGACAGCACACCACTGCTGAGAAGGCAACTGTTTCTATAATAGCAGTTCCTTTACCCCTCCTCACTCAATGTTTTGATTCTTCAAGGACCTTGAGACCTCCTAAACCCCAAAGGTTTATATCACAAAGATTTATAGATCTTTAAAAAGAAGTTATTTCAGTTCTCGTTCAATTCAATTTATCTGTCACAGAATGAGATGAAAAATAGTCATGCATAGAGAAGATCAGAAACTAATCAATCTTTTAAAAGGCTAGTTCACTTTCTGCTGGATTAGTACGTGGGATTTACTTTTGCAAGAGACAATGGGCTCTTGTCTATTTTTAGATTAGATAATGCATTTCCTGGGACCCACAGGAGGCCTGGGCTTCTCTTATTACTGAGCACACATGCAGAGACCCGAGATTTTGTGAAAGGGAAAAGGAGAAAAGACAAGGGAAAAAAGCATTGGTGGTTTGCGCTTTTGATCACTAATGCAGCTCCATCAGGAAAGATGAAATATAATGCTCAAGAATTTCTCAAAAGAAGTTCACCAGAAATGCACAGAAATACACTTGTTTCAAAAGATGTATGTACATCCCCATATTCATGTGAATACACTTGCACTATGAGATTATTTGTTAATCTTCTAATGACCCAGTAACCCTAGAACATTCCCCCAGATGTGGGCTCCTAGACACCAGATGCATATTACTCATCTAATTAATGCTTGCTGATGAACTCGTTTCTAAATCTCATCTATCTGCATTCAGGAGAGACAGGGCTGTCCTCTAAGATAGGGACTCTGTGCCTTATTTCTCAGTGTGGTCAGTGACCCAGCAACGTTAGAATTACCTGAGAGCTTGTCAGAAACCAGAGCCCCAGACCCTCACCTTGACCTACAAAATTCCATCTGCGTTTTATCAACATCTCTGGTTGATTCATGTGTGCATTTATGTTTCAGGCGCATTGGACTAAAACCACCAGAAGACCCTTGCTTTGGCGTCTGTTCTTGCCTCGCTTTCTGAATTCGTATGGAAAAGAAATTCACTGCGACTTACCTGGAACTCATCCAAATGATTCCCACCTTATTTCAAGCGGTTTTGGAGATGAGATAAGAGGCTACCTCTCTTCCTAGAATGGGACCCTACCAATGACAGAAAAGCCAATGACCTATCTTCACAGATCATGGAAAGTTTTGCTTCCAGTAATGTTTTCCCCTTACAAAAATAATTCATGCTCATTACAGGAAATCTGGAGAACTATGAAGAAGAAAAGTCAAAATCACCTGAATTTCCACCCTGAATGTTAGACACTTAATTTTTTGGTACTTTTAAAAAATACAAATGCAAGTGTTACATGCTTTGTTTCCAGTGACATTCTTTATTTTACATAACTGGGAGCAAACAATAAATAGTTTATATCCTGTTTATTTTTTGTATTATTATTTTCATGTTCTTAAAAATTCTTTGAGAATATGATTTCAATAATCTTATACTCTTATGTGACTAAACCATGTTTTCTTAAAATATTCCCATATTCTTGAATATTTTTAGATTTTTTTAACTTTTATAAACAGCATGATTAACATCCTTGTGCATAAAAAATGTTCTGACTTTCTGATTATTTCTTAGGTATACAGATTTTCAGAAGCACACTTGCAGTGTGAATTTGACAGGCTATTGATACCTAATCCCAATGGCTTTCCAGAGAGTCTATACTAACTTGCCAGCCTCTCTACCATCTTTCCTTCCTTCCTTCCTTTCTCTTTTTCTTCATTTCTTTCTTTCTTTTTTTTGAGTTGAGGTCTTATTCTGCCACTCAGACTGGAGTGCCGTGGCACAAACATAACTCACTGCAATCTCGAACTCCTAGGTTCAAATGATCCTCCTGCCTCAGCTTCCCAAGTAGCTAGGACTATAGGCGCATGCCACCATGCCTGGCTATTCTTATTCTTATTTTTTTGTGTAGAGATAGGGTCTCACTATATTTATTCAGGCTGGTTTCAAACTCCTTACCTCAAGCCAACCTCCTGCTTCAGCCTCCCAAAAAGCTAGAATTACAGGTGTGAGCCACCTCACCTGCCTTAGTTGTTTTTAAAATCATGTATTTCTGTACTTTTGAATTGAATATAGTCAAAATTATGACTCTTTTCTTTGTGATTTCTTCCATAGTGTTTATGCTTAGAAAGATCCCCCACATTATATCCTTCTTTGGTAAAATTAATCCAAATATGTTTTCAGAACAAGAAAAAATCGCAGTGTTGATAGCATCTTAGCTCATTTCTAATGAAGCGTGATATTGGCTTTTCCCTTTATCTATTTCTGAATAATTCATTCCTTCTCTATTGTTTATTTCTGTAAAGTGTTCTTCTTTTATTTTAAACTTAAACTAATTAATAAATTACTATGATGTTTTTCTAATCATGTATTATTCCTAAAACATACTGAGGAATCTATTTGAAAGCTGACCTGTCTCAATGAGCTGTCAGTTCTTGCTTTAGTATCATTTGATTTTCATGATCATAGCCTTGAGACACCTGGCCAACTCATTTTTTTTTTAGAAACAAGGTGCCCCTTTATCATTTTGTTTTCTAACTTTGACCCTTCATAGAATAAATCAACTTTCCAATGCAAGATCTGACAGGTAAACACAGATTTTCATCAACAAAGCAGTCATCTTTTGTTATTTTAATGTGGAACCGGGGGAGTGAAGAGAGATAGTTGCCTCAACCACTCCACAAAGTCCCCTGATGGCTTCACCTTTCCAAAAAAGTCACTGGAATGTGCAAAAGTTGTTGGTGTCATGTCTGAAGTTTCATTACATTTTGCCAGGCAGAACAAGGTCTACTCTAAGTGTTTCTTGACATATCTGGCCAATTTAAACAGCAAAGGAAAAGTCTGTATACATTTGTGGCTATTTTTATAGTTGAAACGCTGAAAGTCAAGTGTCCTATATTTTCTTGAAGGAAACCTTTTCCTTTGACTCATTTTACGTTGGCTCACCTTTTAAGTTTTTTTAACAGTTGTCCTAAGTAGACCACTCAAAGTATGTAGAGAGTGAAAAGGGTTTGCCCTCTGGTTTCTGACAGAACTGGTTCACCTTCTTGGTTCCTTAATGCCTACTAGCATCAGCTTCTTCGTCTATAAAATTAAGAACATAATGACATTTGGCCGGGTGCCACGGCTCACGCCTGTAATCCCAGCTCTCTGGGAGGCCATGGCAAGAGGATTGCCTGAGCCCAGGGATTCAAGACAAGACTGGGCAACTTGGCAAGACCTCGTCGCTACAATAAGTTTTTTAAAAAATTGCTGGGCATGGTGGTGCACACCTGTGGTTCCAGCTACTTGAAGACTGAGGTGGAAGGATCACCTGATCCCAGTAGGTCAAGGCTGTGATAGCCTTAAGCATGCCACTGCACTCCAGCCTGGGCAACAGAGTGAGACTCAAAAAAAAAGGAAAAAAAAAAGAAAATAATGACACTCATCTCAAAAATTTGGTAGAATCGTTCAGTGGGATTATCCCTGGAAGGGCCTTAGCACAGTGCCTGGAACAAAATAAACACTAAATAAATGTAAGCCATGCATGGTGGCACACGCCTATAGTCCCAGATACTCCGAAGGTTTGAGCTCAGGCAAGCCGGGCTGTAGTATGCAATCATCATGCCTGTGAGTAGCCACTGCACTCCAGTCCGTGCAACAGAATGACACGCTGTCTTTTTTAAAAAGTTTTCAGCCTGGCTCAGTGGCTCAGCCTGTAATCCCAGCACTTTGGGAGGCCGAGGTGAGTGGATTGCCTGAGCCTGCGAGTTGGATACCAGCCAGGCAACTTGGCGAGACCTCCTCTCTACAGTAAATCAAAAAATTAGACGGGTGTGGCAATGCACACCTGTGACACTCACAGCAGCCTCAACCTGCTGGACTCAGGTGAACCTTTCACCACAGCCTTCCAAGTTGCTGGAACCACAGGTGTGCACCACCATGCCCAGTTAATTTTCTGATTTATTGTAAAGATGAGGTCTCGCCAAGTTGTCCAGGTTTGTCTCGAGCCTCTGGGCTTAGGCAATCCTCTTGCATCTGCCTCCCAAAGTTCTGGAATTACAGGTGTGAGCCACCGTGCCTGGCCATCCCCATGTGTTTGATCACCCTTCCTTCCTTCCTTTCTTCCTTTCTCTTTCCTTCCTTCCTGCCGTCCTTCTCTGAACCTTGCTCAGTTTTCTTCTCTCTTAGATCAGCAAGTGCTCTGTCCTCTTCTTTTTGTTTTTATTTTTTGAGTTGGAGTCTCACTCTGTTGCCCAGACTGAAGTGCAGTGGCATGCTCACAGCCACTGCAGCCTTGACCTGCAGGGCTCAGGTGATCCGTCCGCCTCAGCCTTCCAAGTAACTGGAATCACAGGCACATACAATCATCCCCAGCTAATTTTGTGATTTATTGGAGAGATGAGGTCTCGCTCTGTTGCCCAGGCTGGTCTCGAACCCCAGGGCTCAGACAATCCTCTTGCATCTGTCTCCCAAAGTGCTGGGATTACAGGCGTGAGCTACCACGCCCAGCCTTCTTTTTATTATAAACAGGTTCTGTCCTCCCCTGCCCTATAGACACAAACCATCTTTAAACATTATATTTCAGTTATCTATTGCTATGTAATAAAATATTTCAAGACTTAATGGCTTAAAACAACCTTAGTACTGTACTCCTTATCGCCCATGGTTTCTATGAGTCAGGCATTCAGTGGCAGCCTGGTTAGGTGGATCTGACTCAGGGTGTCTCACAAGGTTGCAGTCAGGTCAGCTGAGGCTGCAGCCTCTGAAGGCTTGATGAGAACAGAGGATCTTCTGAGGTAGCTCACTCCCACTGCTGGCAAATGAGTGCTGACAAGGGGAATCTTCTCTATGCAGGCATCTCCCCAGGGCTGCTTGAGTGTTCTCACTACACAGTGGCTAGCATTCCCCCAGAGTGAGAAAGAAACCGATGCAGAAGCTGTAATTCCTTTATGAACTAGCTTTTGAAGATACAGACTTGTTACTTCCTCTGTATTCTGTTGGTCACATGCAGCAGCCCTAATTTAACATGGAAGGAGTACATGAACACCAAAAGACAATAACGAATGGGGCTGTCAGGCTGGGCACGGTGGTTCATGCCAGTAATCCCAGCATTTTGGGAGGCCAAGGCGGGAGAATCGGTTGAGCAGGAGTTCAGGATAAGTCTCGTCTCTAAAATTAAAAATGCAAAGATGGGGGCCATCGTGGAAGTTGGCTCCTACATCTATTCACACGCTCTTGTTTTCTGCTGACTTGCAAAGGCTGTCCACCAAGGTCCTAATTTCTCATCCTCTACTCTCTCAGGCAGTTTCTATTTGCAAGCAATTAGAGTTGAGAAGAGGGATTTACTAAAAAAGTTGATGGGAGCTCTGGGGAGCCAGGGTTGAAGTTGAGTTTTCAAGAACAATTCCCCAGGACTGGCCTGGGGAGACACTCCCCACTGCTGTGGCTGCTCTTACTGCTTGTCCCTCTGAAAACCACGTGGAACCACCACTATTACTGCAAGCAACAAAGACATCCTCTCCTTAAAAGCTTTTTGGGGGCCGGGCACGATGGCTCAGCCTCTAATCCCAGCACTTTGGGAGGTCATGGCGAGAGGATTGCCTGAGCCCGGGGGTTCAAGACCAGCCCGGGCAACTTGGTGAGACCTTGTCTCTATAATAAATCACACACAAAAAATGTTTTTTGAGGCCGGGCATGGTGGCTCACGTCCATAATCCCAGTACTTTGGGAGGCCAAGGTGAGAGGACTGCTTGAGCCCATGGGTTCGAGACCAGCTTGGGCAACTTGGCAAGACCTCATCTCTACAATAAATCAAGAAAAATGAGCCAGACTTGGTGGTGCATTCCTATAGTTCCAGCTACTTGGAAGGCTGAGGTGGAAGGATCACCTGAGCCCAGCAGGTGGAGGCTGCAGTAGCCCTGAGCATGCCACTGGACTCCAGCCTGGGCAACAGAGTGAGACTCTGACTCAAAAAAAAAAAAAATTATTTTTTTCAAGTCAGGACCTCAACCTCAAAACCACTGCTCCTCAAAAAGTCAAAACTTCTGCTGCCACCCACTCAACGAAATCATGGTTGACCCTTGGACAATACAGGTTTGTGCTGCGCGGATCCAAATATATGCGATTTTTTCCCCATAAAATTTATACTGAGGAGCAGGCATGGTGTCCCAAGCCTGTTATCCCAGCACTTTGGGAGGCTAAGGTAAGAGAATTATCTGAGCTCAGGGTTTCGAGAACAGCCTGAGCAACATGGTGAGACCTCGTCTCTACAATAAATCAAGAAATTAGCCAGGCATGGTGTCACGTGCCTGTGGTTCCAGCTACTTGGAAGGCTGAGGCGGAAGGATCACCTGAGCCCAGCAGGTCGAGGCTGCGGTGGCCCTGAGCGTGCCACTGGACTCCAGTCTGGGCGACAGAGTGAGACTCCGACTCAAAAAAAAAGTTGCAGTGCCTCCCCCACTCCCTCCTCTACCTCAGTCTGCTCAGGGTGAAGGTGATGAAGACATTTATGGTGATCCACTTCCACTTCATGAACAGGAAACATATTTTCTCTTTCTTATGATTTTTCTAAGTAACATCTTCATTTCTCTGGCTTACCTTATTCTAAGAAAGCATTTACTACTTAGCATACAACATATGTGTTGACCAACCGTTTATGTTATCGGTAAGATCAACAGTAGCTTACTAGTTGGTGAGTTTAGGAAAGTCGGAAGTAATATTCAGATTTTTGACTGCACAGTGGTCAATGCCCCAACCCCAATGACCTTTGAACCCAGTTGTTCAAAGATCAACTGTCATAAAGGGAGTTCCACAAGAAAGTCTCTTTCCCAAGTTGTTCATTTCTGAACAGATGGTAGACAAGGGTGTGTCTGATGAGAGACCGGGAATTTCAATACTCTGAGTTCTGTTTTGGTGAGGCTAGACGTGAAAGGCTGGGAATATCCCAAACATCATAAACATTTGCAAAAAGAATCACAGATTCCCCACCATATCCACTCCCTTCTTAACCCTGGCAATTCGGATTTTATCTGAATTCTACTAAAGTTGTCTCTCCGTGGTCCTCTGTGATCTTCAATGGGCCTTCCCACCCTTGGGCCATTCCTGCTAGGTAGCTGGGGATAACAGAGCAGCTTCAGTCCAGCGCCCTGGTCAGGCTCCTGGGAAATGGACCTGAAGAGAAAAATTCATGTTTTTAATTTATTAAGTTTCCCCAGAGGAGCCAGGTTGAAATGGGGAAAGCAAGACAGGAAGAGGAAGAAACCAAGCAAGGGCAGGGCGCAATTTCGGGCCAGATCTCACGGAATATATTCAGCCTGGCCCCACCAGGGAATGCTAGAGGATAGATAAGTTAGGCCTCAGAGCTGTCCTGCCCCCCTGAGGCCAGGGAGCTGAGCTTTCATAATCTACCTGGGAGAGACAACTACTGTGAGAAACTTCTAGCACTTTGATTCTGCAGGAAGGTGGCTCAGTAGCCTGAGGGCGATCCTCTGGAAAAGAGAACCGGATCTGGACCCTTGGAAATACAATCACTCAGATGCCTTCTGGAGAGGGTGCACAGATGGAGTTTCTGGACAAGGGACAAACAGGAGATAGATGGAATCAGGATCTCGTGCGCAACTTCAAAACCACACTTCTTACCCATCCCCAGAATCTACCTCTGGCTTCTACCTAAGCCAAATGTACTGTTGGCTTACCCCAAATGTGTCCCAACCTTCCTTTTCTTCACACTATCCCTTTTCCTATGCCAAGAACACTCTCCCTTAGTTTCATCTACTGTAGAGCTCACTGAGATCCTGCATCATGAAGTCTTCCCTGGCTACCCCAGCATTGACGGCTAGCTCTCCCCTGAACTATGACAATCCTTTCTTTTTAGCTCTCTTAAGAGCCTTATTGATACAGGCCAGGGGACCCTGAAGTTGGGGTCCTGCCCCATAAGACAAGTGGGTTCTTGGCTTTGTGCAGAAAAGAATTCAAGAGCGAGCCAACCAGGAAAGCAAAAGCAAGCTTATTAAAAGAGGAATAGAAGCCACGCCTGGTGGCTCACACCTGTAATCCCAGTGGAGGCAAGAGAACTGCCTGAGCCCACAGGTTCAAGACCAGCCCAGGCAACATGACGAGACCTCCTCTCTACAATAAATCAAAACATTAGCCAGGTGTTGGAGTGCATGCCTGTAGTTCCAGCTACTTAGAAGGCTGAGGCGGAAGGATCGCCTGAGGCCAACAGGTTGAGGTTGTGGTGGCCGTGAGCGTCTCACTGCACTGCAACCTGGGTGACAGTGAAAAAAAATAATGAGGGATAAAAAGAAGACTACTCTCTTGACAGAGCATCCTGGGCTAGTCTATAGGAAGAATAGCAGCCATATATTGCTGGAGTTATATTTGTGTAATTATCTCTTAATTATATGCTAAGCAAGGGATGGTTTATTCATGGATCTTCAGAAAAGAGGCAGGGAATTCCCTGAGTCCAGGGTTCCTCCCCTTTTTAAATGATATAGCATAATTTCCAGGAGTTGCCATGGTAATTATAAACTGTCATGGCACTGGTAGGAATGTCTTTTAGCCTGCTAATGTGTTATAACCAGCATATTACAGGCTAAATGGGCAGATGGAGATCACTTTCAATGCCATCTTGGTCTTAACTGGTTTTGGCTGGTCTTTTCACATCCTGCCCTTTCAGAAACTTAGATCTGGGACTTCTAACTTTTCTCTAAGGCAACTTAGCCCTGCCGGATCCCTATCTTATTTTCACATACTATAAGTGTTTATGTTCATGTCTTATCTATTCCTTATGAATTTTAGACTCCTTAAGATAAAGACTGTTTCATATAAAACCACAGTTGCTACATAGCAGCCCACTGATGCGTGTTTTTGCAGAAAGAATGAGTGAATCCCACCTTTGAGTTCTTGAAACATCCAGAATGTTGCTGCTTACTTTTAAAATAGAGCATTTCCTAAGGCAGAATCAAGTCTTTCATTGTTTAAAGAAACCGCCACCGTATTTCCTCTGTTGAAAACAGAAGAATAATACAGTGCACTTTTATGTCATTACTCCTGATCTAAGAAGTAAGTGCTATAAAAGGTTTGGTTTGGGATCCTTAAACGAAAGTATTCTGGAAGATTTCCCTGGTCCTTTTAGACAACTCTCAGTCAGGTGAGCTTCTCCTTAGTTCCTCCTAAGGCAGGAACTTATGCCTTACTAGCTGTTGGCAACCAGGTGCCCTCCCTCCTGTGTCCTCTTAAACCTCTTAGTGGTTTCCCAGCACGCTTCAAATTCAACCCAGGATTCCCAAGACCCTAAATCAGTGGTCCCCAAACGTCCCATGTTTTTGGCATCAGGGACCAGTTTCATGGAGCACCATTTTTCCACGGGTGGTGATGGGGGGTGAGGGTGGGAGCAGGGTCGGGGGACGTGCGGTCAAACCTCACCGCTCATGTTAATCTGCATTTGCAGCTGCTTCCTAGTGCCGACATTGTCACCTCAGCTCTACCTCCGATCTTCGCAAGGAGGCCGCAACCGAGATTCCCTCACATGCCCGGCTCCCAACAGGGTCCGCGCTCCTATGAGAATCTGTTGCCACTCCTGATCTGACAAAAGGTGAAGTTCAGGTGCGGTAATGGGAAGGATGGGGAGTGGCTGTAAACAAATGCAGCTTCACTCACTGGCTCACCTCCTGCTGTGCGGTCTGGTTTCTATCAGGTCACAAACCGGTACTGGTCCATGGCCTGGGGGTTGGGGACCCCTGTCCTACATGATGTGACGGATGCCCTTGCTCACAAAGTTATCTCTTCAAGAATCTATTCCCGGCTGCTGTTAAACACCACACTCTTTCCTGCTTTAGCACTATTTTCCTTGCTCTTCCCTCTGTCCAAATAGCTTTTCCCTGGACTGTGACATGGCTTCTCTTCAAGCTGTTGGTCTTAGCATCTTTTATTATTATTTTTATTTTTTTTGAGTTGGAGTCTCACCCCGTCGCCCAGGCTGGAGGGGAGTGGCACACTCACAGCCACCCCAGCAACGACCTACTGGGCTCCGATGATCCTTCCACCTCAGCCTTCCAAGCAGCCAGAACTACAGGCATGCGCTACCACACCT
>NW_007249752.1:355110-356483 GCF_000164805.1 Carlito syrichta | reverse complement strand
AGGCAATTCACTCACCTCAGCCTCCCAAAGGCGCTGGATTACAGGCTGAGCCACCGAGCCCCGGCGGTTTTAGCATTCTTATCATCCTATCTCAAGTGGCCCTCTCACTCCCTCCCCAGGTGGCATCAATTGTATCACACTGTTTAGATCTTTCAAAGCTTTTATGATACTCTCAAATTACTCAATGGATTTGTTCAATTATTGTTATCTCCCTTGCCCAAAGAAAACTGAAAGTTGCCTGAAGGGGATTATTATGTATGCAAGTTGCCAATCAACAGCAATTCTTAGATCATTGTAAGCATTCCACAATAGGCGTTAAAGGAATGAATGGAAGAGTATGCTTTAGAGAAGGAAAGTCTTGTTAAGCAAGACAACAAAACCCAAAATTATAAAGCAATAGATAAACTTAACTTGATCTGGCCTCATGGCTCACACCTGTAATCCCAGCACTTCCGGAGGCCAAGGTGAGAGGATTGCCTGAGCCTGAGGGGTTTGAGACCAGCTGGGCAACTTGGTGAGACCTCATCTCTTCAATAAGTGAAAAAATTAGCCAGTGGTGCAGAAGGATCACCTGAGCCCAGGAGATTGAGGCTTTGGTAGCTGTGATCCATGCAATCCAACCTGGGTGACAGAGTGAGACTCTTACTCAAAGAAAAAAAAATTAACTTTATAAAAGTTTAAAAGCGGCCAGGCTCGGTGGCTCAGCCTGTAATCTCAACACTAGGAGGCCGTGGACTGCCTGAACCTACAGGTTTGAAACCTGCTCAGGCAACTTGGCAAGACCTCGTCTCTACAGTAAATAAAAAATTAGCTGGGCCTGGTAGCGCATGCCTGTAGTTCCAGTTACTTGGAAGGCTGAGGCGGGAGTATCACCTGAGCCCAGCAGGTCGAGGCTGCAGTGGCCAGGAGCATGTCACTGCACTCCAGTCTGGGCGACAGAGTGAGACTCAGATTCAAAAAAAAAAAAAAGTTTAAAAACTTCTGACTGATAAAATATAAGTAAACCAAGGCCAGGCACAGTGACTCATGCCTATAATCCCAGCACTTTGGGAGGCCGAGGTGAGAGGATTACCTGAGTCCACGGGTTCAAGACCAGCCTGGGCAAATTGGTGAGACCTCATCTCTACAATAAATAATAAAATTAGTCAAGCCGGGCTTAGTGGCTCAGCCTGTAATCCCATGCCTTTGGGAGGCTGAGGTGAGTGGATTGCCTGAGCCCGTGGGTTCGAGAACTGCCTGGGCAGGGCGACCTCATCTCTACAATAAATCAAAAAATCAGCCGGGCGTGGTAACGCGTGCCTGTAATTCCAGCTACTCGGAAGGCTGAGGCGGAAGGATCGCTGGAGCCCAGCGGGTTGAGGCTGCAGTGGCTG
>NW_007249752.1:343522-355090 GCF_000164805.1 Carlito syrichta | reverse complement strand
AGAGCGAGACTCCAACTCAAAAAAAAAAAAAAAAAAAAGGTCGGCCTAAAGTTTTCTCTACACACAGTGAGCCATTACCTAACTGGATGTGTAAAAAAGACTGAAACCTACTCTTGCCAGTCACCAAGCTTCAGCCAATCACAGGCAGCCATCTGTTCAAACCTTACTCAAATCAGGCAAACGCGAGCTGTAACCAACCTAAAGTTTTCAGTATCTCACTTCTATTTTTTGTAGTTCCTTTTTCTATAAATCCTGTCCACCCCTCCAGCAGTACAGAAGTCGCTCTCAACATTTTCTGGTTTGGGGGCTGCCCAGTTCACACGCTGTCCTTTGCTTAACTAAATTCTGTTAAATTTGCTTTGTCTAAGTTTTTCTTTCAATACCCTAAACCACTTGTGTCTACACAGAAGTTTGCACCATTCCCTGAGAGAGGCACCCATCACATGGTCTTACAGCGGGTCATCTAGGTGACTGTCTGAGAGGGTTTCAGGGAAGGAAGGGTGTCTTGTTAGTCCTTGTATTCTAGGGTCATACAATGCTTGCCAAAAAACAGGTTCTAGGCGTGGGGAGAACAATAACTGCAGGAATAAAACCTTTAAACAGATAAGAGGAAATGAAGTCCAAGAGCAAAGCAGAGGGGCTGGACTTTCTCGTAATAATTAATAGGACCTGCTGGAACTACAAGCACACACCACCACGTCTGACTAATTTTATTATTTATTGTAGAGATGAAGTCTCACCAGTTTGCCCAGGCTGGTCTCGAACCCGTGGACTCAGGATCCTCTCACCTTGGCCTCCCAAAGTACTGGGATTATAGGCATGAGCCACTGCGCCTGGCCTTGGTTTACTCATATTTTATCAGACAGAAGCTTTTAAACTTTTTTTTTGAATCGGAGTCTCACTCTGTCGCCCAGACTGGAGTGCAGTGACATGCTTCTGGCCACTGCCACCCTGACCTGCTGGGCTCAGGCGAACCTCCCACCTCAGCCTTCCAAGTAACTGGAATTACAGGCATGCGCTACCAGCCCGGCTAATTTTTTATTTACTGTAGAGACAAGGTCTCGCCAAGTTGCCTGAGCAGGTCTCAAACCTGCGGGCTCAGGCAATTCACAGCCTCCCAAAGTGTTGAGATTACAGGCTGAGTCACCGAGCCCGGCCGCTTTTAAACTTTTATGAAGTTAATTTTTTTTTCTTTGAGTCAGAGTCTCACTCTGTCACCCAGGTTGGATTGCAATTGCACAATCACAGCTACCAAAGCCTCAATCTCCTGGGCTCAGGTGATCCTTCTGCACCACTGACTAATAGGAATATGGAAAGGCACAGACAGACAAGGGAGCACAACCACGTTTAAGGGTTTCTATGTCCTCCGTTGAGTGTGAGGCAACGGAGTGGCATGAAATACTTGAGGGAAGTAAAGAAGGTGTGAAGCCATCATGTTAGAGGGTGGAAAAGCTAATATACTAGGGAGACTTAATAAGGTTCCTGGGTGGCAGCCGGGCACAGTGGCTCATGTCTGTAACCCCAACACTTCGGGAGGCTGCCGAGGAGGGAGGATTGCTTGAGCCCAGGAGTTCAAGACCAGCCTAGGCAGCATAGCGAGATGTCATCTCTACCATAAATTTAAAAATTGCAGCAGACATCAGACATCAGACACTCTCACTGCTGCTCTGCTCCTTGTATCCTTCACAATGCAGCTCACCTTTAATAAATTTACTTTTCTTAATGTACAGGAAAAAAAAACAGACAAAAAATTAGCCAGGAGTGGGGGTGTGTGCCTATAATCCCAGCTATTCAGGACGCTGAGGCAGAACGATCACCTGAGCACTGAGGTCAAGACTGCGGTGAGCCTTGATTGTGCCACTGCATTCCAACCTGGTGACAGAGTGAGACTCCAACTCAGACAGATAAATAAATAAGGTCACCAGGTTGCATTAAATAGACAACTGAGATTTGTGGTCATGAGACTAAAACAAGGACCAGTCAACACGGTTGTATGCTGTTGCCCAGCGGTCATTAGCTGCTCAAGAGAAGGTACAAAGGAGGTGAAGATTGGACTTAATCAAGATTGCACATTTGCTAGGCCAGAAAGCCATTGGGGAGTGGGCCTACAAAGTTCATGGCTTGTGCAAAAGGTGATCACAGTGGTGGAGCGTCACTCTAGCCTGAATAAGAAGTGAGTTGAGAATATGATAAAGTGCCCTATAGTGAAAACGTCCTAAGACCAAAGGATGAGAGTCCTTGTTGGGGGTTGAAGAATGACTGGAGTGGAGATATCAGAGCAAGGGGCCATAGAAGGCTGGGAGGTGATGGTCAGAGAACAGAATCTTGCAGTTTATTTTCAGAAATCAGGCATTTAGGGATGATGAGATATTTTCATCATGGCCATGGCAGTCAATAGCTTAGGTGGGATTTAAAAAAAATTTTTAAAAAGAGATAAAGAAACTGAAACTCTGACATTCCAGACAGATCAGTCACGTGGTTGTGGAAATCTCAGAGAATGGAGTGAAAAGGTGAGTTTTGAATGGGTTCAATGCTTTGGGGATGTGAACACAGTTTAATCCTCTCAAGAATGCTACATAAAATTCAAGAATTATATCTCTACTTTTACAAAAGAGAGTACATTGAATAATTGCCTAAAGTCATGCAGAGAGTAAGTAGAATTTGAACCTAAGTCTCTTTGGCACCAAAGCATATTAAATTCTTTCTCAGCCAATACATAACTTCCATTTTTTCATTGGTGACACCATGCAGAAGGGAGTTAAGGCATGACCCATGACATTCTTGAACAGTGAATTCTAAGCTCAGAAGAGAAAATAAAAGATAGTGCTGAAATGCCTGGAGAAAAGGGTGGATCGGATACTAGAAATTCTTAATCTCATAGATATCATTAATTTCTGGATACAACAGTAGAAATGTGACTTAACTGCTTAAAGGAATGAGTGGGGTTCTGGAAGTAAAAGTACATAATTGAGTCTTAAAATCTCAGAGCTAGAAGGGACTTTAGGAAGTATTTTGTTCAACTCATTTTCTGCTTAGAAAATGGACACTCAAAAAAGTTAAATGACTTGCCTAAAATCGCAAAGATAGGTGATAATATCAAGTCTAAGCCAGGTGAGATAGCACCGCCAGCCCTTGGCATCATGCAGAACGTTTTTTCTCCTCTTACCTCAAGGGAACTTTAAGTCAGAATTCTTTAGACTGTTTATCTTTTCTTAGGTAATAGTTTCCCATGAGTTAAATCCTCTTCATTCAGGAATCTTCTCCAAGATGTATCTGGCACTAGTGGTGTTCACGTGGTCCCTTTTTATTCAATTTTGCTGATAACTGACCCCCTATCAGATCTGGGAATGATCTCCTGAAGCCACTTATAAAAATTTACCTTCAGGTTCTGATCCCTGGCGGAGGGACAAGGCTGATCAACATATTCTCTCTGAAACAACTGACCTAAAACTGCTTGAGGACAAAGATAGCTTCAATCTTCAAGGGCTCCATTCTCCCACACCTTCCTCCTAGACTACCCCCATAATGGTTCATGGCCTAGGTGTAGTACCTCACAGTCATGGGACTTGCTTTATAGATAACATCTAAAACCTAAGAATGGCATTTGCTATCTTTTTCAGACTTTGTACTCTAACAGATCCGAACCCCCCCAAGGTCCAGAACACGGGGAAGTCCTCCACTAGTCCTGTGGTGCCCTCTCCCAGAAATCAGGTCTGCAACAAGAAGACAGGCTTGACATCCTTCCCTGATATCATCAACCAATAAGAAGCCCCTATCCCTCTGTCTGCCTAGTTCCCTTTAAAAAAAACTTATGCTTTGAGGCACAGAGAATGAGATAATGGACATTGGAGACTTAGAAGGGGGGGGGAAGGGATGGAGTGACAAAATATCATTTATCAGTTGCAATGTGCACACGTGGGGTTGGTAGGTACATGAAAGTCCAGAATTCTTTGCCACTATACAATGCAACCATGTAGTCAAAAACTATTTGTATTCCCTAAAGCTATTGAGTGAGAGAGAGAGAGAGAGAGAGGAAAGAAAGAGAAAAACCCTATTCTTTGAATTTTCGGAGAGGCCCATTTCAGTAATTTCTCTGACCCTCCTTGCTCAGCTGCTTTGTGATATTTAACTCTCCATTGACTGTGTCAGTTTTGCTTTTTTCTGGGGAGTGGGCATAGAAACCTGGTCAGGCTATAGCACTCCTTTGCAGAAACCATGACTGTAACCTGCTCTAAACCTGTGATCAAATCTTGCCAGAGACAAGAGTTCCCTCGTCTGATGAGACCTTTCTTACAATTCTCCTGAGAAACTGGAAAATCAGGTACCTGCTGCCTAGAGAGAAGCCCCAATCGCTGAGCACTGAAATGTGATACAAGAGAAGATCCTCACCGCTGATATTTGCAAGGTTGAAAATGCACGGAACGGTCTTGGCTTCTTCCACGAAGTCCGTTCAGCTGATGAATGTGTTCCTGTACTTTTCCAGTCTGGTGCTTCTCCTGAGGCTGGGAGAAAAGAGCTTTGGTGGACTGGCCCAGAAGCAGAGATGAATGAGGAAGCCACTTCCTTTCCCACAAGCTCACTTCGATCGTCCATCGGGGCTCTTCAGTATGACGCAACACTGTGTGAAGCATCCTTTGGCTTGAAGACATCAGCGTTCTGAAATGAGGGCTATTAAAGCAAGTGGCTGTGTAGGGCCTCATAAATTATGAATTTACTAGTCATGGATGAATACAAATATCCCTGCAATCAGGAGGCAGCTGGTAATTAGAAGCAGCTCTTCTTCTGATTCAATTAACCACCTGAAGAAATGAGGCTTTGATTTGGATGTGTGTTTGGATGCTGTGGTCCCCTTTAAAACAAGGAAAAAGAGTAACAATTCCGAAGCATAGAACATCTCAGATTTGCAGTGGAAGACTTCCCTCCACTATGGTTGAAAATCAACAAACGAAAAGAAAACGACACACCACGTGTGATTGTTATGAATAAATACCGTTGATCGGCTCAGGAGGAAGGATGGGGCAGATTATCTTCCATTTCTGAAATCGGATCTTCCCAGAGGTGGGGGACAGCCTCCTGCCCTAACCGGTTTGACAAACTGGGAGTCTACTTGGAGAGTTTACTCAGCAAGAAGGTAGCAGGCCAAAGGCTGAAACATAGAGAGCCTCATTTTCCAACCCACCACTCACTGCTTAGAAGACATCACCCCCACAGATGGGCAAAAGGAAGGAGGAAATTTGTGAACTCTTCTGTACTGAATCCTACGTCCTCTCTGAGACTAGTCCAGGCAACGTAGCAGGACCTCATCTTTACCAACATAAAGAAGAAGGGGAAAAAAAGGTATCTCTGTATAGGGCAGCCCCATTAGAATCCTTATCCATCATTGACCAAAATGGTACAGTGTGACACATGCCTGTTCATGTATCTGGGTTTCATCATAATCTCCAAGGTTATCCTATAATCATGCATATCTTGAAAAGGACCCCAGTTTATTCTGGTGGGCATTCAGTATTGAGAACTATAGTTTTTAGCCACTTCTGATTAATGTATTTTTTTTTAATGCATCAGACTCATCATAATAATAACACATGGGGATTTAGTATTGAGAATGCCTCTCCTCCCAACCACCATTTGCCGAACTAGGATGGCAGTACCTGCTAGAATATAGACCGCCTGGAATTCTCCATCAGTATCTGAATCACAGAGCTCTGTAACTGAGGAGTTCCTGCTCTGAGAATGGGGAGTGTCTGTCTGAGTTGCCCAATAGGAATTCTACAGTTTACCTATTCGGACTTTTCCTTGAACCCTGGTTCTAAATGGAGTGGCTATCTTGTGTAGGAGAGGAAAAACATTCCCTCTACTTTCTTAAGTTCTGTGACTGAGGCCTGAAAATTAAATTCACCAAGATAGAGAAACAAGAGGAAAGATTTATTCTGCATGCACACAGGAGGGTGCTTTAAAGACAAAAAATGAAAATTCTCCAAAGAAGTGATTAGGCCTCAGAGCTTCAATGACAAAGTAAGAGGAGTTTGGGACTGTATGATGGTTCATTTTATGTCATATGATTCAGCAGACCTATTGGTGCTTGAGGGGTCGGTGGTAGATCTGGATGACAAACTCCTCTGGGTAACTCACAGCAAAAGCCCTTAGGATTTTGGAGCAAAGCCCAGCCATCATGTACCAATAACGACTCTCCTTTTGAGAGACAGCTCTTAACCTGTTGCTGGGCCTTGCTAGAAAGTGAACACTTGATCGTGGGTCGCCAAGTTATTATGTAACCTAAGCTCCCATCATGAACTGGTAGTTATCTCACCTGCCAAGCCATAAAATTGGGTGTGCATAGCTGTAAGTATCATCAGATAGAAGCGCTATCTATGGAATCAGGCCTGAGCAGGCACTGAAGGCACAAGTTACGTGAAAAAATGACCTAAATACCCATGGTCCCCACTTTTGCTGCACTGCCTTCTTGTTCCGAGCCAGCACCCATGGCTGCATAAGGAGTTTCATGTGATTGGTTGACAGATGAAGAGAAAAATCAGAGCCTGATTTACACATGGCTCTGCACAATATGTAGGCACCACAGAAAGTTGACTGCTGTAACACTGCAGCCTCTTTCTGGGACATCTCTAAAGGACAATGGCGAAAGAAAATCCTCACAATGGGCAGAATTTTGGACTCTATACCTGGTTATGTACTTTACTTGAAAGTAAAAACAGTCATATGTGCAATTACACATCGATTCATGGGCCAGGTGCGGTGGCTCACGCCTATGATCTTAGCACTTTGGGAGGTAGAGATGAGAGAATTGTCTGAGTCCGGGGCTCAAGACCAGCTTGGGCAACTTGATGAGACCTCATCTCTACAATAAATCAAGAAAATTAGTCAGGCGTGGTGGTACAAACCTGTAGTTCTGGTTACTTGGAAGGCTGAGGCTGCAGTGGCCATGAGCGTGCCACTACACTCCAGCCCAGGCAACAGAGTGAGACTCCAACTCAAAAAAAAAAAAGAAAAAAAGAAAAAATCGATGACAGAAATCTGGGGAAAAGGTATTTGGTTAGACCTCTCTGAGCAGACAAAAGATGCAAAGATATTTTAGTTCCATGAGAATGTTTACCAATGAGTGACCTCAGCAGAGAAAGACTTTAATAATCATTTGGATTGTGGGTACCAGACAGCCTACCTCACCAGCCACCCTGTCATTGCCCAATGGGCTCATGAACACAGTATCCACAGTGGCAAGGAGGGAGGTTATCCATGGGCTCAACAACTTGGACTTTCATTCACCAAAGTCTACTTGGCTATGGCCACTGTTGAGTGCCCAATCTGTCAGAAGCAGAAACCAACACCGAGCCTTAGATATGACACCATTCCCCAAGTCATCAGCCAGCCTGATGGCAGGTTGATTACACTGGGCCACTTCCATCATGGAAGGGGCAGTGTTTTGTTTCTTCTGGAATGGATACTTACTCTTGGTATGGATTTGCCTTTCACACATGCAAAGCTTCTGCCAAAACTACCATTTGTGGAGTTACAGAATGCCTTATTCACCATCAAGGTGTTCCACACAGCATTGCTTCTGACCAAGGAACTCACTTCATAGGCAAAGTGTGGCAATGGACTCATGCTCATGGAATTCACTGGTTTTATCATGTTCCCATCATCCTGAATGAAGCAGTTGGCACGACAGAACTATGGTATGGCTTTTTTTTTAAAATAGAGTCAAAGTCTCTGTCACCCAGGCTGGAGTGCAGTGACATAATCACAATTCACTGCAGTCTCGACCTCCTGGGCTCAAGCCATCCTTCTGCCTCAGTCTCCCAAGTAGTTGGTACTATAGGCATATGCCACCATACCCAGCGATTTTTTGTGTGTGTGTGTGAGTTGGAGTCTCACTCTGTCACCCAGGCTGGAGTGTAGTGGCACACTCATGGCCACCGCAGCCTCAACCTGTTGGGCTCAGGTGGTCCTTCTGCCTCAGTCTTCCAAGTAGCTGGAACTAAGGCACGCACCACCATGCCCAGTTATTTTTTATTATTATTATTATTGTAAAGATGAGGTCTCGCCAAGTTGCCCGGACTAGTCTCGAACCAATCCTCTCATCTCAGCCTCTCAAAGTTCTGGGATTATAGGTGTGAGCCTCTGCGCCCGGCTAATTTTTAATATTTTGTAGAGCTAAGGCCTTGGAGGTCTTGTTGTGTTGCCCAGACTAGTTTTGAACTCAAAAATCTCAAGCCATCCTCTCGCCTCAACCTCCCAAAGTGTTGGGATGACAGGCGTGTGCTACTGCACCCAGCCTGGAATGCACTTTTGAAGTTATAGTTTCAGCACCAGCTGGGTAGCAATGCTTCTCAAGGCTGGGGCAAAGCTCTTCAAAGGTTACATATGCTCTACACCAACATCTACTATATGGTGCTTTTTCTCTCATAACCAGGGTTCACAGGTCCAGAAATCAAGGGGTGGAAATAGAGTGGGTGGCACCACTCGCCATTACCCCTATTGACTCACTACTAGGGTCTCCAACTTGCAGATGGTCTGTCATGGTACTTCTCAATCTTTTCTGTCGTGTGAGCCAATTCCCTTAACAAATCTCCTCTCACATGTCTATCTACACATCCTGTTGGTTCTGTCTCTCTAGAATTACCTGACTGCTAGAGGTGGTACATTGTGGAATGGTAACTATGTGGGCAAAACTAATAGGTGATAAAGGTTATTTTAGTAAAGTTTGTTTATGCCAACACACCTCCATGTGACCTACTGTCTCCTGAGACAGGATTGTTCTCCATATCCTAGTATAGACAAGGGAGAGGGGACACCCTTACAAAAGAATACTTATGCCTTGTTTTTAGGCTTCTTGAAATGCGGAGGACAGAGAACTCCTGTGTCTGCTACTTTTGTGTGTGTGTGTGTGTGTGTGTGTGTTGGAATCTCCTCTGTCACTCAGGCTGGAGTGCAGTGCCACACTCACGGCTGCTACAGCCTCGACCTGCTGGGCTTAGGCGATACTTCAGCCTCAGCCTTCCAAGTAGCTGGAACTACAGATGCATGCCACCACGCCCGGCTAATTTTTGTGATTTGTTGTAGAGACGAGGTCTCACCAAGTTACCCATGCTGGTCTCAAACCCCTGGGCTCAGGCAATCCTCTCTCCTCTCCCACCCAAAGTGCTGGGATTATAGGCTGAGCCACCGTGCCCGGCCTATGTCTGCTATTTCTTAATTGCTTTCAGTTCAAAAGAATCCTAAATCCAAAGTGCCATATTTAGGGGTGGCATATTCTGCTTCCCCTTACAACCAAACTAAAAAAAGTAGAACTAGCTTAATTTCAAGAAGCTTGGTTTCAGGAATGTTTAGTCTCTCTTCTTAAAGTTCTTCTTTAAACCCATTTGCTACAGATTCAGATTTGTGGAAAAGAGATGGACCCAGCTTGATGTAGTTTGCAAACCTTTTAGGGTCAGGGTAGCAGGGCTGTCTGATTGGTAGGCCTACCAGAAACACGTGGAAAAAGGTGGAAAATAGGTCCCAAAGTAGAAACATTTTCAGGCACAATTAATAGATGATTACTACAGTAAATTGGGGAATCAGGATGATAGGAAATGCAATTTATTAAAATTAGTTATTAAGACTGGGTGTGGTGGCTCATACCTGTAATCCCAGCACTTTGGGAGGCAGAAGTAGGAGGGTAACTTGAGCCCAGAAGTTCGAGACGAGTCTAGGCAACGTAGTGAGACCTTGTCTCTGCAAAAAAATTTAAAAATTAGCTAGGAGTTGTGGTACATGCCTGTGGTCTCAGCTACTTGGGAGGCTGAGTTGAGAGGAATGCCTGAACCCAGAAGGTCAAAGTTGCGGTGAGCCATGATTGTGCAACTGCATTCCAGCATGGGTAAGAGTGAGACCCCCACTCAAAAAAAATTTTAGTTATTGAGCCTATATAGGGAAAAAATAAAATACAGCAAAACTCCTGTTTATGTCCCAAATATATATAGGCAGATTATAGACTGACAAACTGCTATCCTAATTTTACCTGTGGTCAGGTAGGACATAGTATACCACTGAGGGAGAAGCTTTTGAGAACAAAGCAGCTGCAGCTATGAACCTCTTTAAAGAAAATGAGAAATGCTGGGATCCTAAGAGTAAGAGAGTTTCTTCCAACATCACTGGATTTTTTGGGGGGGGGGTTGGAGTCTCACTTTTGTCACCCAGGCTGGAGTGCAGTGGCATGCTCACAGCTACCACAGCCTCAACCTGCTGGGTTTAAGTGATCTACCACAGCCTTCCAAGTAGCTGGGACTACAGACGCGTGCCACTACGTCTGGCTAGTTTTTGTGATTTATTGTAGAGACAAGGTCTCACCAAGTTGCCCAGACTGGTCTCAAACCCCCGGGCTCAGGCAATCCTCTTGCTTCGGCCTCCTAAAGCGCTGGGATTACAGACTGAGCTACCACGCCCAGCCATTGGTTATTTTAACAGCTGTCTCAAACCTTGAAATTTTTACCTCAAGACATGGAATAAAACAGAATTTTTATGAGATTGTAGTTGAAACCCATTATTGTATAGTTTTGACTGGTTTAAAAATGACATATAATGAACCAGGCGTGGTGGCTCACGCCTGTCATCCCAACACTTTGGGAGGCAGAGGTGAGAGGATTGCCTGAGGCCAGAGGCTTGAGACCAGCCTGTGCAATTTGGTGAGACCTCGTCTCTACAATAAATCAAAGAATGAGCTGGGTGTGGTGGCGTGTGCCCGTAGTTCCAGCTATTTGGAAAGCTAAGGCAGAAGGATCACCCGAACCCGGCAGGTCGCAGCTGCGGTGGTCAGAAGGGTGTCACTGCACTCCGGCCTGGGTGACAGAGTGAGACTCCAACTCAAAAGAGAAAAATATTAAAATAACCATATAATGGAAGAGAAAATATCAAAGTACCTTATATATAGTCGGAATAAGAAATGTTTCACTTGAACAATTACCATAATACTGTAACAAAAGGATTGACATTAACGGGAAACTGCGGGGGGCGGGGGAGCAGGGAGGTGGGATTGACAGTAGTTGAGATCTGTCTGGGGGGGGGCGCACCTCATCAACAAAGGTATCTGCACAATGAATATTTGCATACCTAATCCTGAATTGTACCCCACAATTTAAAATAAAATAAAACCGGGCTCGGTGGCTCAGCCTGTAATCCCGCGCCTTGGGAGGCTGAGGTGAGTGGATTGCTTGAGCCCGCAGGTTCGAGACCTGCCTGGGCAACTTGGTGAGACCTCATCTCTACAATAAATTCAAAAAAATTAGCCGAGTTTGATATCTGACGCCTGTAGTTCCAACTCCTTGGAAGGTTGAGGCGAAAGGATCTGCGGATCCTCACTCGTGTAGGCTGCTAATTAAAACTGACGTATTGTATTGTTGGTCTGAAAATCATGAATCATGATTATCTCAAGGGAAATAGCTTTCTAGGATCCATTAGAATTCATCAACTCTATCTACTCAAGTCTTTCCTGACTATCAAGTTCATTTGCTTGATACGAACACTGGATTTGCCTTATTTCTATACCTGCCTGGAATAATATATATCTTTTTGAAA
>NW_007249752.1:282933-343502 GCF_000164805.1 Carlito syrichta | reverse complement strand
GCGGTGGCCGGGAGCGGCCACTGCACTCCAGTCTGGGTGACAGAGTGAGACGCCAACTCAAAAAAATAAAATAAAATAAAATAGAAACTTATTTATGACATACAATTTATTTCATAATGTAAGTAACGGCCCAAAAGGCTTGGAGGACTCGGAATTCTTGGAGTATGCACTTGGCTTGTAGTTGTGTGGCTGAAATAGTTAAAATCCAAATTCATAGATTGACTCTGAAGATTGTTAATGTAATTCACAACTTGACCAGGTTTCTTACTGAAAATTAGGGCTTTGATGAGGGATCCCAGTAACTGGAATGGGATATATGGTAAGATTTAAGTTTTTAAAGAACTTTCTAAAATGCTGTCTATAATATTTCCCTTCACTGAGGTAGCTATGTAGAAGAAAGGTAATTTTTTCACATGCCTTATCTCTTATTAATGCTCTAAAGATCACCAGAATTCAAACAGAATATGGTCAGGGAGTTGAAGTACAAAATTTAAATGTCATATTCAAAAAAACCAGAAAAGACTTATGAATTTATATCATTAAAACTCTAGACATATTTTTTGAAATGGATTTTGGGAATGGTTCACCAGAGATAGAGTTGAAAGTATTTATATGTGGGTATTTTACTGGAGATTCAGCATAAAGTGGGCTAGGGTGAGCTAACAAGCTGTGGTTCTGTGTTAACTCATATAACTTTGGATTAAATATTGACCCAAGTTGGGCACGGTAGCTCATGTCTGTAATCCCAACATTTTGGGAGGCGGAGACGAGAGGATTGCCTGAGCCTGCAGGTTCAAGACCAGTCTGGGCAACATGGCAAAACCTCATCTCCATGATAAATAAAAGAATGAGCTGGGCGTGGTGGTGCACACCTGTAGTTTCAGCTACTTGGAAGGCTGAGGTGGAAAGATCTCCGGAACCCTCCAGGTCGAGGCTGCAGTGGTCGTGAGCGTGCCGTTGCACTCCAGCCTGGGCAACAGAGTGAGACTCCCACTAAAAAATAAATAAAATAAATGTTGGCCCATAGTCAATGACACAGAAAGACCATGGAGGGTCATAGCATAATCAGGTATAGTAATGACAAGTATTTGTATAATCGCTACTGGACTGGATCTAACATATTTGCTTTATCAGACCCTTATTATATTCCTTGGTAGAACCCAAAACTTTCCCTTTACTCTTGCCATGACGACTGTGTTGATGAGAGAAGCAACATTATATATTTTTTTTTCCTTTTTGAGTTGGAGTCTCTGTCATCCAGGCACTGATACCAATTTCAGTGTTTTGGCATCAGCTTAAAGAAGAGAGTGTAAATCAATTCAGCTTTTCAATAGCCAAGTGTCTCTTATTGATCATGTTATCAAGCTCACTTTTTTTTTTCTGTTTCTTTTTTTTTTTTTGAGTCAGAGTCTCACTCTGCCGCCCAGGCTGAAACACAGTGGCATGCCCAAGGCTACTGCAACCTTGAACTACTGGACCCAGACAGTCCTTCTACCTCAGCCTTCAAGTAGCTGGAATTGAGGCACACCACCACACTCGGCTAATTTTTTTATTTATTGTAGACACAAGGTCTCACCAAATTGCCCAGACTGATCATGAACCCCGGGCCTCATGCAATCTTCTCGTCTACATCTCCCAAAGTGCTGGGATTATAGGCATGAACTGCCATGGCCAGATCAACACAATATTTAAAAAGAGCTTTACAGTCTGTTCTTGAAAGATCAAAAATGCTGATGAAAAAAGCTGCAGTTGGAATCTCACTCTTGCCGCCCAGGCGGGAGCACAGTGGCACGCTCACGACCACTGCAGCCTCCACCTGCTGGACTTAGATGACCCTTCCACCTCAGCTTTCCAAGTAGCTGGAACTACAGATGCACGCCACCACGTCCGGCTAGTTTTTGTGATTTATTGTAGAGACGAGGTCACACCAAGTTGCCCGGGCTGGTCTCGAACCCACGGGCTCTGGCAATTCTCTCTCCTTGGTCTCCCAAAGTGCTGGGATGACAGGGTGAGCCACCACTTCTGGTCAAAATGGGCTTCTTAATTGCCGTGTGGTTAAGAGAAGCCCAGGGTGTCTGAGTCCAAACGCAACAAAGCACAGTGGATGTGGTCATTGCACCGTGCAGCAGACCATACACAATGTGATGGCCTTCAGGGATGATGAGACATCCGTATGTTTCTGGTTGTCATTTTTTTTCTTTTTTTTTGAGTTGGAGTCTCACTCTGTCGCCAAGGCTAGAGTGCAGTGGCGCCCTCCCCACCACAGCTTCAAGCTGCTGGGCGTTGGCGATCCTTCCGCCTCAGCCTTCCAAGTAGCCAGAACTACAGGTGTGCACCACTTCTTACGCCCAGTCAATTTTTTGATTTATTGTAGAGACAAGGTCTCACCATATTGCCCAGGCTGGTTTTGAACCCGCGGGCTCAGGCAATCTTCTTGCCTCGGCCTCTCAGAGTACTGGGATTATAGGCTTGAGCCACTGTGACGGGCCTGGCTGTCACTTTTAAATTATGAGGACCTCAAGAATGAAATCCACAGGCAACCTATGGAAGAATGAAAAGAGAAACTTGGCTTAAGCTGTCACATTAGAAAATAAGACTTTGTAGCCCAGTGTGGCGGCGCCTGCCTAGTTCCAGACCGAGGTTGCGGTGGCCATGAGTGTGCTACTGCACTCCAGCCTGGGAGACAGAGTGAGATTCCTACTCATAAAAAGACAAAAAGGAAAAGAAAAGAAGATTTTTAGCTGAGCATGGTGGCTCACGCCTGTAATCCTAGCACTTTGGGAGGCAGAGGCGAGAGAATTGCCTGAGCCCAGGGGTTCAAGACTAGCCTGGGCAACCTAGCAAGACCTCTCTCATCTCTACAGTAAATTAAAAAAAAAATTAACTGGAAAGTGGTATGCACCTGTGGTTCCAGTTGCTTGGAAGGCTGAGGCAGAAGGATCACCTGAGCCCAGCAGGTCAAGGCTGTGGTGACCATGAGTGTGCCACTGCACTCCAGCCTGGGTGATAAGAGTGAGACACCTACTCAAAAAAAAAGAAAATTAAGACTTTGTGCCCAATTTCACAAGATGAGTCAGTTAAAAAAAAAATCTCCACTGGGCACGGTTGCTTACACCTGCAATTCCAGCACTTTGGGAGGCAGAGGCGAGACGATTGCCTGAACCCACGGGTTCGACACCAACCTGGGCAACTTGACAAGACCTTGTCTCTACAATAAAACAAAGAAAGAATAAGCCAGGCATAGGGGTGCATGCCTGTAGTTCCAGCTGCTTGGAAGGCTGAGGTGGAAGGATCACCAGAGCCCAGCAGGTCGAGGTTGCAGTGGCCTTAAGCGTGCTACTGCACTCCAGCCTGGGCAACAGAGTGAGACTCCAACTCAAAACAAAAACAAAAACAAAAAACCAGAACATTTTAAGTGAAGGTGAATCTAAGTACTACTAATGAAAGGCTGTGCTATGTCACTACAAATGTCCTTCTGACATCCCCATAAAATAACTGTGGCTATTTCATCAAGAAAAAATATTGTATGCCAAGAAGAAGTAAATGAATTTTCAGGGATAGAGAATGTTATTGTAGTTTGTTGATCAAAAGGATTGGCCATATTCACTGAGTGGTAAACGTATTGCAAAATTCCATTTCTGGGGAAATTTTGGAGATTATTTATAATTTCTGTAGCTCATTCTACAGGCATGCTCTATCATGCCCATCGAATTTTTTTATTTTTGTGGGTAGACAAGGTCTTGTTTTGTTGCCCAGGCTGGTCTCGAACTCCTGGGCTTGAGTAATCCTTGTGCCTTGGCCTCTCAAATTGCTGGGATTACAGGCCTGAGCGACCATGGCCTGTCTGTTTGTTCTCTTTATTTCTTACTACCAAAACCCAGTCTTTTTTCAGAATCATAGGTTCCCCTTCCCCAAATCACTTGACTTCTCAGGCTTTCTACTTATTACTGTATAACACAAATCTGAAATTCCATTGGTAAGAATTTTTGGAAACCTATCATTTTCTCAATAATAAGAAAGACTTTATAGGCAGGTACTTTTTTTTTTTTTTTTTTGAGTTGGAGTCTCACTCTGTTGCCCAGGCTGGAGATCAGTGGCACGCTCACAGCCACCCCAGCTTTGACCTACTGGGCTCTGGCGATCCTTCCACCTCGGTCTTCCAAGTATCCAGAACTATAGGTGTGCGCTACCACGCCTGGCTAATTTTTGATGTATTGTAGAGACGAGATGCTGTCAAATTGCTGAGCTGGTCTTGAACTCACAGGCTCAGGCAATCCACTCGCCTCAGCCTCTCAAAGTGCTGGGATGACAGGCTGAGCCACCCAGCCCAGCCGGCAGGTACTTTTATTAATTGACTTTCCCTGTTTCCTACCTGAATGTGATCAAGATACCATTTTGCAACTGCAAAACTGAAATCTCATGCAAAAAAATGGTGGAGAAGAAAGTTAGTGGATCCTAGTTCTTTGATGATTTCCCCAATTTACTACACTGGCTCTGGACTTCTCACTTCTAGACTTCTTGCTTAATGAGAAAACAAATCCCTTACTTGTTCAAGGCACAATGGCTGGGTTTCTGGTCCATGCAAATGAATTCAATTTTAACTGTAAAAGCTCCCTGAGTAAAAATGGATACATGGAGAAAGCCTTCGAGGATTGGAGTCTAGTCTCCAAATGTTGAATCAGTTTTCTTTTCTTTTCTTTTTTTGAATTGGAGTCTCATTCTGTCGCCCAGACTGGAGTGCAGTGGCATGCTCTTGGCCACCGCAGCCTCGACCTGCTGGGCTCCGGTAATCCTTCCGTCTCAGCCTTCCAAGTAGCCAGAACTACAGGCATGCGCTCCCACACCCGGCTAATTTTTGATTTATTGTAGAGATGAGGTTTCGCCAAGTGCCCAGGTGGGTCTTGAACTCGTGGGCTCAGGCAATCCACTCGCCTAGGCCTCCCAAAGTGCTGGGATTACAGGCTGAGCCACCGAGCCCGGCTGTGAAATCAGTTTTCTTTCTGGATGTTTCACTGTTGGACCTAGGACAGGATGAGAAGATTCTATTGTGGCATGGACGAAGTGTAAATTCCGAACTCTCTCTACATGAGAATACTGCACAGATAAGACTCACACCATGAAGAAGCAGAGGCACACAGGTAGGCTAAGCCACACCTGCTCAGTTATGTAATCTTCCCAGGGACAGAATGGGTAAGAGTCAGGGAGAAGTTTGTGCTGTGCTTTGAAGCATGGAGAAACACCAAGTCCTACTGCATTTCGCATTTCGACTTTCTGAAACTCTGACAACTTCCTTCCTTCTCTTTTGACTTGAGGCCTCACTCTGTTGCCCAGGCTGGAGTACAGTGGCACGCTCATGGCTTACCGCAGCCTCAACCTCTTAGGCTTAGGCAGTCCTCTGTCTCAGCCTCCCAAGTAGCTGGGACTACAGGCGCACGCCACCATTCCCAGCTAATTTTTTTATGTTTTGTGTAGACGAGGTCTTGCTGGTCTCCAATTCCTGGGCTCAAGCAATCCTCTCACCTAGGTCTCCTGAAGTTCTGTGATTACAAGCATGAGCCACCGTGCCTGGCAACTTCTTGCTTATGACTTGGTCACCGTGTCATTGACCCAGGCCTCCTAGAGCCCATAGTTTATTTCATTCACCATGTTTAGAAACGAGAAGATGTAGCTGGGCGCAGTGACTCATGCCTGTAATCCCAGCACTTTGAGGAGTAGAGGCAAGAGGATTGCCTGAGGCCACAAGTTCAAGACCAGGCTGGGCAACATGATGAGCTCTCGTCTCTATAATAAATTAAAAAATTAGCTCGGTGCGGTGGTGCACATCTGTATTTCCAGCTACTTGGAAGATTAAAGCGGAAGGATCACCTGAGCCCAGCAGCAGGTCAAGGCTGCGGTGGCCGTGAGCGTGCTACTGCACTCCAGCCTCAGTGGCAGAGTGAGACTCCAACTCAAAAAAAAAAAAAAAAAAGGAAAGAAATGAGAAGATGTATGTAAATCATTTAATATGTGAAGCCTTAAACAAAATAAATGTTCAGCATAGTAAAATGGCATCATTTTTACTAGTCGTAGTAGTAATATATGGGAGACAGCTTAGTGGATTAGAAAGATTATGATCCAGAGGCATGGGGTGTAATCCTGACTCTGCTCTTAGCTAGCTCAACCAGTTGGAGAAGAAACTGCTCTAAGGGCCTTGTTTTCTTCGCCTGTGAAGGAGCTGACAATTTCTGTGCAATGTCCCTTTCACATAGACAACAAGGTAAAGTATATTCCCTGCAGTTGTGCAATGCAGAGGCCTTGAAGTTGCTACCTTCCTGCAATGGGGAAACCCAGTAAGGAATGTGACTTTCTCAGCTTGGAATCAATGCTATCTGACCACTCACCTCACTATCAGGGTGTAATTCATTAGTCGATGGTGTGTGCTTGAAATCAGTGATGGAATGTCCACCAGGGTATTAGCCAGCCCTGCTGTAATGAGTTTTATGCTTGTGAGATTGGAGTATTTGTCAAGTGGGAAGCAGCAGTTATAAATCTAAAAGAGAAGCAGAATGCCCATGCATCTTGTGAAGTTCTAATCTCTAGAAGTGATGGCCAATCAGGCTGACCACTGGGATCCTGGGCTTTGAGGACCCCCACGGATACTTTCCAGCAGGCTACAGGAGCAACAACATTGATTGCAGGGCACAACTGCAGGGAACACTAGGGCCAGCTGGTGCCTAGGGAAACTTGAGGCTCTCATACACATGCGTGAATTAACTGCTGGGGTGGTTGCTTAGCAACCTTATTCCCCTCCTCCTCCACTCCATCTTCAGTCCACTTAGTGCCTTCTGGTGACATCTCCACTTCTTTTCTCTTTTGGTATTAGTCCGGTATTTGTTACAAATCAGATTTCACTTCGATACAGTGTGTTTGGAGTGGTGTGCAGCTTCAAAGAGTAGCGAGCAGATTGATTTGCTAGTGTCATTTGGAAAATATACTCTCTAGATATCTCTTTAAAAAGTTGGCGACCATGTAACAAAAACAGACACTTTTGGTTGGATGAAGAGTTATTAAAGGGGAAATACTTAAAAATCCTGCCCCCTTATGAAGATCCTATCCGATGCTACACCCTGTTGTTTACATACTCATAGCAGATGTTTAGGTGGGTGTTTCTGGTTGCACAGGGACACAACGATTTGTTGCAGGTAGACTTTAAAAGAGGGTTTAATATGGTTTCATTTTTAAAGATGTTTCACGACCCGGTTTCCAGAAAAAAACAAAGCAAGTCTTCCTTTAACCCTTTTTTTTTTAGTGATGCTGTCTTGCTATCTTGCCCAGACTGGCCTCGAGCTCCTGGGCTCGTGTCCCTCCGGTCCCAGCCTCCTGAGGAGCTGGCACCAGAGGCCACGCCGCCCTACCCAGATCCTAATTTACAGAATTTGCCGATTTCAGTGCTGTAAGTACTATCACGGTGGCCAGTTTCAAGCTACCGGTGTGCTGCCACTGAATGCAGAGTTAGGAAAAGATGCACGCGATCTGCTCACCCAAGTTGGTGTGAGCCAACTCTATCACAACACTGAAGGAGTTCTAAAGTTTTCTGTTCAAAGTAGGAGAATTTCAGACATCTGCCAATAATCCTGCAAACTCTAATCCCCGAGAACATTTAGTTCAAAAGGTAAAGTGTTTAGAAAACAAAGCAAAACCCAAGTAGGTTCAGTTCTACCAACTCACAGATGTGACTGAGTTTCCGGAGAAGCAAGGAATAAAAGAATGACTGCAATCCTGCACGAAATGCCTAGAGCAAAATAAGCACCAAACGATTACCTGAAAATGTCAGCTGTATCTGAGAACGGACTCACGCAGTGGTATGCTCCTGGCCACCGCAGCCTCGATCTCCTGGGCTCAGGTAATGCTTCCACCTCAGCCTTTCAAGTAGCTGGAACTAGAGGTGTGCACCACCACACCCAGCTAAACTGTGGATTTCTTGTAGAGACGAGGTCTTGCCAAGTTGCCCAGGCTGGTCTCGAACCCCTAGGCTCAGGCAATCCTCTCGCCTCTGCCTCCCAAAGTCCTGGAGTTACAGGCGTGAGCCACCGCCCCCGGCCTAGTTAGATTTTTTTAAATTGACTTTGTTTAAATCATTTCTTAAAATTTATCTTCATCCTAAGCAATTATATTCATTCATTCTTTTTTTAAATCTGTTTTTTCCTTTTTCCGGAGACAAGATCTTGCTCTCTTACACAGGCCAGTGGGCAGTGGCATATCATGGGTCCCTGCAACCTGGAACTCCCAGGCTCAAAGGATCCTCCAGCCTCAGCCTCCTGAGCAGCTAGAACTACAGGTGAGCACCATTACAGCCAACTAACTTTTAAATTTTTGGAGAAATGAGGGTATCACTATGTTGCTCAGGCTGGTCTCGAACTCCTGACCCCAAGTGATCTTTCTGTTTTAGCCTCCCAAAGTGCTGGGATTATAGACACAAGCCACCATGCCAGGCCTATATTCACTCATTGTAATTAATGGCAAACTGGTTTTGCTTTCCAACTCATATTTAAGCAATTATATAATCTTTAAAATAACAAACACTCATCAGATAGTACCTAAATCCCTTTGCATACCATCTGTGGTATCTGTTCAAGGATATGTAGCATACATAGTGAAACAATGCACCAATGTCAATGTTGGACGTTATTTATTGTATTTTATTTTATTTTGAGTTAGAGTCTCACTCTTGTCACTCATGCTGGAGGACTGCAGTGGCACGCTCACTACCACCGCAGCCTCGACCTGCTGGGCTTGGGCAATCCTTCTGCCTCAGCCTTCCGAGTAGGCTGGAACTATAGATGCATGCCACCACAACCAGCTAGTTTTTTTTTGGCGGGGGGTGGGGAGGAATTTATTGGAGCGACGAGGTCTCACCAAGTTGCCCAGGCTGATCTCAAACACCTGGGCTCAGGTAAATCTCTCTCCCTAGCCTCCCGAAGTGCTGGGATTACAGGCTAAGCCACCTAGCCCAGCCAGGCATTATTATTATGTACTCTTGCAGCCGGGTGTGGTGGCGTGCGTCTGTAGTTCCAGCTACTTGGGAGGCTGAGGCTGAAGGATCGCCGGAGCCCAGCAGGTCGAGGCTGTGGTGGCCGTGAGTGTGCCACTGCCCTTCGGCCTGGGTGACAAGAGTGAGACTCCAACTCCAAAAAAAAAAAATTGACGTTTGGAGGCCTAATCTTCAAAGACTCTGCCTAATGCAGATGGTAAATTGTCAGTACTACATTTAGATAAATCATCAGGAAACTTAGCGCCCCAAATCCTAAAAACCCAAAACCTATTTGACCTTTCTTTAAAGGTCACTGCTTCTCAGCAATACCTTTTTTTCTGGCACCTTGGCAACATTTTTAGATTTCATTAATATTAACATGCCGGTCTTGTCCGGGCGGAGGTGGAGAAACACATTCTTCAGTCCTCTCCTCTTGGCCTCCTAAAGTGCTGAGATTACTTTTTTGTTTAGATACACAAATACTTATCACTGAGCTACAATTTCCTACCATTTTCAGGACAGTCAAAAGTTGTACAGGTGTGTAGCCTAGGAGCAACAGGCTATACCATAAGGCCTAGGTATGTAGTAGGGTACACCATCTAGGTTTGTGTAAGTTGACTCTACAGTGTTCACACAACGACGAAATCGCCTCTGGATGCGTTTCTCAGAGCGTACCCCCTCTTTGTAAGCAATGCATGACTGCGTTTTGGAAAGAGAGATATTTTGATTCTCCTGCACAGCCAGTGTTAAAACTCACTGACTCGGAAACTGGAGCAGCATGAAGCCTGGAGGTGAGGAGGCATTGTTTAATCCAGCTCCGAAAATCAAAAGAAAGCAGGGTGGGGGCAAGCCAGTCTGTGGACCATGAAGGAGGAGGTGACACACCGCATGATTTTCTACACGTTTGTCTCATAATGTCTCTTCTCCTCTCCCCTTACCTCCAGATTGCTGTAAATACCTGAAACGATGCCACTAAAAGTTCACCCCTAAAGTAACCCCTTCATATGACATATTAAACTCCTAACGTGTTAACCCCCCCCCAAAAAAAAAAAAAAAAAAAAAAAAAAGCTGGGAAAAAAGCTGGGAACCAGAGACAGGTCAGGAAACTTTTGGTAAGAGAGTAGGGAAACTTCCTTTCTCGCTCCCCGGCCATCTTGGCGGCTGCTTTAGATTGGTGGCCATCCTGCACCACCTAAGGCAGGAAGATGGTGGCCGCAAAGAAGACCAAAAAGTGGCTGGAGTCCATCAACTCAAGGCTCCAACTCTTTATGAAAAGTGGAAAGTACGTGTTGCAGTACAAACAGACTCTGAAGAAGATGATCCGACAAGGTAAAGCAAAGTTGGTCCTCCTCGCCAACAACCGCCCAGCTTTGAGGAAATCTGAAATAGAGTACTATGTGATGTTGACCAAAACTGGTGTCCATCACTACAGTGGCAATAATATTGAATTGGGCACAGCGTGTGGAAAATACTACAGAATATGCACACTGGCTATCATTGATCCAGGTGATTCTGATATCATTAGAAGCATGCCAGAACAGACTGGTGAAAAGTAAATCATGCAAAAGTGTTCTTTATAATAAAACTTGGCAGAGCTTGTTTTAAAAAGCCCAAAAAAGCCGGGCTCAGTGGCTCAGCCTGTAATCCCGCGCCTTTGGGAGGCTGAGGTGAGTGGATTGCCTGAGCCCGCGGGTTCGAGACCCGCCTGGGCAGCGAGACCTCATCTCTACAATAAATCAAAAAATCAGCTGGGCGTGGTAGAGCATGCCTGTAATTCCGGCTACTCGGAAGGCTGAGGCGGAAGGAACGCCGGTGCCCAGCAGGTGAGGCTGTGGTGGCCGGGAGCGGCCACTGCACTCCAGTCTGGGCGACAGAGTGAGACTCCAACTCAAAAATAAATAAATAAAAATTTTAAAAAGCCCCCAGAAAAAGAAAAGTGGGGAGAGCCATGAAAGACTGCAGGGAGTGAAGGTGCTCCGTGGCAGAGACCAACAGTTGCCTCTGCAATATCCATTTTCCCTTCTTCCTCACTGACAAAACTTGATTAAACCTCAGGCAGCCACAGTCTTGTTCAAAGACTACATTTCCCAGTTTCCCTTGCTCCAGGAGTGGCCAATGAGACATTAAGAGAAGCGATGCTTCCAGGCTCCTTCTTTAAAGGGACCGACAACTGAGGAGGGTCTCTTCTGCACTTCCTCTTTTCTTTCTGGATTCCACACTGAAATTCAGATTTAGTGGCTGAAGCCACAGAGCCCGTCTTTAACTGTGAGGCCACCCTGAGTGCGGAAGGCACTTGCTAAAATGGCAGAGGAGGAGTCATGGAGCCTGGCTTCCCAAGGATGTGAACTTCAGTTGCCTGATCTCATCCCTAGATTCTCTGCCTCCAGATCTTTGTTGCATCAAAGAAGTAGCAAACCTCTATTTGGCTTAAGTTGCAGCTAGGGAAGGACGTAAGATGAGTCAATATACCCAATGAGCGGTCATTTTAACATTCCTAGATGTCATGTTTCTCTAGCAGTTCACTTTAATTTACCCTCTATTCACTAGCCAAGGACAGAACCGGTTTCTCAGAAGTAGCTATTGATAATTGTCTTACAATCCCCTCCCCAGCTTGTTTTGTAAAAAAGTTAACACAATCAGCCCTGTGACCTTGGTGGCACAGACCCCATCAACATGGCAACAGTCATGTGACTGACCCACCCGTCTGCCTGTCATCCATCGCCTGACGTCAGTACCTGTACGCACCTGTCCCCTTCGCGATGACGTGAAAAAGACCACCACCCAATCACCTTGATGACTTACCTTCATCAAAGGAAAGGTTTAAAAGCACTTGACCGCAAACAGTCATTTGCCATTGCTTTGTTAAACTCTGGTGTGTCCATGTGACTCTTTGAGCTATGGTCACCACTCCCTCCCCTACCTTGGGGAGGTGAATCTCCTTAATCTCCTCTCTCTCTCTCTCTCTCTCTTTTACTTTCCAATTATATTTCCCAATCTAACTTCTGTGCAACTCTTTCACATGACACTATATTGCACACACCCCCTAGTGGGTCTTACCTAACATTTTGGAGGCACCAGTGAGACTTTTAACCTAACACTAGGGTTTCCAGTTATATGCACGCAAACTTAATCCTGGTGGAAGAATCTAAGTGTATGTCCACAGAGGGCACTTTCAGAAAAAGCTGCCAAAAAGGAAAGTTTTGGTCAGGCCTGGTGGTTCACACCTATAATTCCAGCACTTTAGGAGGTCTACATGAGAAAAGTGATTGAGCTCAGGAGTTCCAGACCAGCCTTGTCACCATAGCCAGACCTAATCGCTATAAAAAATAGAAAATTAGCCAGGCATGGTGGTGCATGTCTGTAGTCCCACCTCCATGAGCACTGCACTATTTGAAAATAGCACCATAGCCGGGCTCGGTGGCTCAGCCTGTAATCCCGCGACTTGGGAGGCTGAGGTGAGTGGATTGCGTGAGCCCGCGGGTTCGAGACGTGCTGGGCAACTTGGTGAGACCTCATCTCTACAATAAATCAAAAAATTAGCCGGGCGTGGCAGCGCGCACCTGTAGTTCCAGCTACTTGGAAGGCTGAGGCGGAAGGATCTCCGGAGTCCAGCAGGTCGAGGCTGTGGTGGCCAGGAGCGGCCACTGCACTCCAGTCTGGGCAACTGAGTGAGGCTCCACTCAAAAAAAAAAAAAGAAAAGAAAGAAAATAGCACCATGAGCATCATGGTTGGGTGTTGGTGCCAGAGTTTTGGGTTCAAATTAGTGTCAGCATTTAATAAACGATCGCTTGTTACCAACAATCATTCTTGTTGCTTCCAAAGTTCTCCCGTTACTATTTCCACTTAGAGATTTCCTTTGGCTGTAATATACTGAGCTCATCTCTTAAAAACAAACAAAAATAATAAGCTAAAAACACTTCAGAAGAGGGAATTCCAAAAGAAAAGTAGCACCAAGTTCTTAGAATTCTTTTTTTAAGTCTTGGCAAAATACAATCTTCTCAAATTGTGACTGCTTCTGAGTTTTTTGTTTGTTTGTTTGTGTTTTTGCTATATACAGAATTCAAAGAACTGATTTAACATGAATTTGAGTTCCACTTAAAAACTCTACACTGGGCGAGGCACAGTGATTCATGCCTGCAATCCCAGTGCTTTGGGAGGCCAAGAGCAGAGAATGGCCTAAGACCATGGGTTAGAGACCAGACCAGGAAACATGGCAAGACCTTGTCTCTACAATAAATCAAAAAATTAGCCAGGCATGGTGGTGCACACCTGTGGGTCCAGCTACTTGGAAGGCTGAGGCAGAAGGATCACCTGAGCCCAGCAGGCCGAGGCTGCGGTGGCTGTGATTGTGCTACTGCACTCCAACCTGAGTGACAGAGTGAGACTCTGACTCAAAAAACTCAAAATTAAAGCAAAACAAAACACAACTCTACACTGGAAATAGCCTGTTCTACAGGTATGCCATTGGGTAAGGAAGCACCACTGTTTCTAAGCAACAGACCAGAAGCAACAGAGGAGAACTCAGCAGAAAACCAAAGTTCAAGGGTGTGAAGTCTATGTCCCACTTTGCTTCTATGACCTTGAGCAGGTCACCTGCTACATGTACCTCTTCTCCTTGTTCTATTAAACAAGCATAATACATTCAGTCTCCTTTTGATAAAGCAACTTCTAAAAGCTACCTGCCAGGCCAGGCAAGGTGGTACACACCTATAGTCCCAGCTACTTGGGAGGCCGAGGCAGGAGAAGCACTTGAGCCCAAAAGTTCAAGGTTGCAGTGACTTATGATTGCACCACTATACTCAAGCCTGAGCAAGAGAGCAGGACCCTGTCTCAAAAATAAGCAAGCAAACAAATGAATGAATAATTTAACAAAGAAAATCAAAACTTCATGCCAATAAAATGCATCCTTAAGAATGTGCAACAGAAAGTTATTTGGGCACTTTAGGAAGCCCAGGTGAGAGGACTGTCTGAGCCCAGAACTTTGAGACCACCCAGGGCAAGTTGACGAGACTTCGTCTCTGCAATGAATCAAAAAATTAGCTGGACATAGTGATGCGTGACTGTATTCCCAGCTACTCAGGAAGCTGAGATGGAAGATCAAGGTTATGGTAGCCTTGATCATGCAACTGCACTCCAGTCTGGGTGACAGAGTGAGATTCTGACTTAAAAAAGAAAAGAAAAGAAAGTTATTTAGCCATTTTTCCAATCAGAGTCTTTCTGGATATAAACTAAAGTGAACTTTCTGTTCTATATTAAGATTGAAAACTATGTAAATCTCAAGAGATCCCAGGTCTGAGAGCTATAATTTGTATGAGGACACAAATCCTTTAGATATAACTGCTCTGCTGTCCCTAATTATTTCAGACTAAATTAGATGTAATTTAGATAGACCCTGAAAGCTATTTAGCATCTCAGTAGGGAGACACCCTGTGATTCTTTAAGCTTCATGTACCATTCCTACATAACTAATTATTGTAACCATTCTTATTATCAACAATAAAATAGGCTGGACGCGGTGGCTCAAGCCTATAATCCCAACACTTTCGGAGGCAGAGGTGAGAGGATTGCCTGAGCCCACAGATTCAAGACCAGCCTGGGTAACATGGTGAGACCTTGTCTCTATAATAAATCAAAAAATGAGCTGGGCATGGTAGCATGCGCCTGTAGTTCTGGCTACTTGGAAGGCTGAGGCACAAGGATCTCTTGAGCCCAGCAGGTCAAGGCTGCGATGGTTGGGAGCGTGCCACTGCACCCCAGCCTGGGTGGCAGAGTGAGACTCCAACTCAAAAAATAAATAAATCAAATGATGAAAAGCCAGCTAATGACTTAATAGAGCAGTTGAGCATCAGTAAACATTGGAAATCCCCCTCATTTTCCTTGAGTTATTACTCAGTTAAGCAGTGAACATAAAATTCAACTTTACAATGAATCTACCCTCATATTGATGAACATGAAAGATGTCCATGTACTTCTGAAGAAGATTCTCAGTCAGGCGCAGTGGCTTATACCTGTAATCTCAGCAACTGGGGAAGCCAAGACAGAACGATCGAATGAGGCCAGGAGTTCAAGATCAGCCTGTGAGAGCTTGTCGCTACAAAAAAATTTTTAAAAATTATCTGGGTATGGTGGCACACATCAAGTAGTCACAGCCGAGGCAGAAGGATCACCTGAGCCCAGGAGGTAGAGGCTGCAATGAGCCATGACTGTGCCATTGTTCTCCTGCCTGGGTGACAGAGTGAGACTCCACTCAAAAAAAGAAAAGAAAAGAAAAAGATTCTCAATTAGACTGTTAACCTCAACAGAGAAGATCCCATGGCATTGTCTCTAAAGAGCAGCTGAGAACAGAGTGTGCCAGGACTTCATTTCTTGTACTACTATTTGTTTGGTTTGTTATTTGTTTCTGTTTTTCTTGTTCATTTTTTAACTTTTTCTTTTAAAAAAAACCAATAAAGCCACGTTGATTTGGTAAGCTTTCAACAAACAACATTTTAATTGGAGATTTCCCTTCATTAATTTAAAAGACATCTCTGATGAGCCAACCCTGTTTAAATCAACAAAGCAAGGAGGCAAATGTCAACTATTATTTATAGAGCTCTCCCTTTCGCTAACCAAATAGACTTCCTAATAGCCACTCAAAGCAGGTGTTCCCTCTTTAGGGGGTTAGTTCTATGTATACTGGAGGTATCGAGTTGAAAAGTGAAGTCAATATTTGTCTTAGTTTACATATCAAACTGAGAGATCAAACAAACAACTCTTGTTGTAGCAAACAGATTGGTAATTTTGTTATGTTATTTCTGACAACAAAATCAACAAGGACCCAGAAGGTATTTATGAAGGATGTCAGACACAGAAAAGCTAACATACTTTTCTTAAGACTAAAAATGTTGGCCTGGTATGGTGGCTCACACCTGTAATCCCAGCACTTTGGGAGGCCGATGCAAGAGGATTGCTCGAGCCCAGGAGTTTGAGAACAGCCTAGGCAACATAGCAAGACCTTGTCTCTATAAAAAAATCACAAGATTAGCCAGGCATGATAGCACATGTCTGTAGTCCCAGCTATTCGGGACCCTGAGGCAGGCGGATCACTTAGTCCAGGAGTTGGAGGCTGCAGTGAGTTGTGATCGTGCCACTGCACTCTAGCCCAGGTGACAGAGAGACCCCAACCCAAAAAAAAAAGAAAGAAAGAAGGAAGGAAAGAGAGAGAGAGAGAGAGAGAAAAGAAAAGAAAAGAAAAAGACCACAAATGTTATGAATATGTGATGCAAGCCAAATATTCCAGTTTAGGTGTTGAAAGAAACAGACAACCACAGCGTCTCGAAGGACTGAAGCCACTGCCTCTGTTTGCCTTCAGGTACCATGGCAGATGGTACTGGGGAGATGGAAGGCTGCAAACAGGGTGGAAGTTGGTATTTCTGGACAGTGACATTTACGTCTCAAAAAGGGGCAGTTGAGTTAACCCATCAGAAACCCTCACCTCGATTTCATCACCCCAAGTTCAGACTTTCTTCACACAATGACTGTTCAGTGAATGACTTTTCACAGTAAACGTTCTTGAAAAGGCTCACTTTCCAATCAATTCCTTTTCTCTAATATAACTGTTCTACTCCACAATTTGCTAAATAGGAAATAGATCGCTCAACCTTACAGTTCAGACAAAGATATACTCATGCATTTACCCAGAGACATGCGTGCGGGATGAGTTAGGATAGTGTTCCATGTTTGGATGACTCCCAAGTTGTTTTACTTGCCTAGATATGCTGTTAGGAACTGACTTTTTGTGTCCACCCAGAATACAGATGTTGAAATCCTCACCCCCAAGTGATGGTATTAGGAGGTGGAGCCTTCGGGAGGTGATAACGTCATGAGGGCGGAGCCCTCATGAATGGGATCAGTGCCCCTTTAAGAAGAGACATGACCTGTTCTCTCTTTTCTCACCACCATGTAAGAAGGTGACCGTCTGTAAGCCAGAACGCGAGTCCTCACCAAAACCAAATATGCCAGTACCTTGATCTTGGACGCCAGCTCTCAGAGTCTCCAGAAGTGCAAGAAATAAATGTCTGTTATTTAAACCACTTAGTCTGTGCTAATGTGTCATAGCAGTGTACATACACACTGAGAGGGAAGAATGAAGAAGTAGCTTCTTTCCATCCTTCCACCAGCTAGGTGCAACTTCTAATTCCAGGTGTTTCATCCCAGTACTCTCATGGAGTCTCCATTTTGCCCAAAACACACTTTAGATGAGCTATAACTCTGTTTTCCCGTGTAGTTTTAGTGCAAAATAATGGTGGGTCCTGAAATACTGGAAAGTGTGTTTTGCTTTCTTTTTTGGAGTCGGAGTCTCACTCCTTCGCCCAGGCTGTGGTGCAGTGGCACACACTAACGGCCGCCCCAGCGTTGACCTTCTGGGCTCCAGCGATCCTTCTGTCTCAACCTTCCAAGTAACTGGAACTACAGACATGCACCACCACACCCAGCTAATTTTTTGATTTACTGTAGAGATGAGGTCTCGCCAAGTTGCCCAGATGGGTCTCAAACTCGTGGGCTCAGGCAATCCACTCACCTCGGCCTCTCAAAGTGCTGATTACAGGCTGAGCCACTGACCCCAGCCAAAAAGTGTGTTTAAATAAATGGGTAGAAAAAGAATGAGAAACCCAAAGAATAGCTTCCTGGCATGCACCGTGAGCCATCATCTTCTCTGTCTTCTGTGGGGGACATCTTGGACTTTTAGGTTATGTTCAAACTGTATTTATTAACCTTTAAATTATTTTATATTATATTTTATCGAACTATTTATATTATACCACATACAATGATCAGTATTCAATTGGTGGGCTTTTCAGTCTGAGCAAGTGATTTGGATATCTTAGCTGTCATCTGAAATACATTCTAATTTTTTTCTATTAAAATTAATGAAATTGTTCCCTTCATTGAATGGCTTTTTACCTAATAGCAGCGTTTACAGAAACAAATAATATCTGCTAAGCAAAGGATGGTGACATCTTTTCTGAATCTGATCTATGAAAATGAATTCTTACACCTTCTTGGTGGAAAGTTTTCTCTCTAATGAATCTGATTCCTTGATTGGGCCCTAAACATGGCTCCATTTTCCTTACCTCCTTCCTTTTAGCAGGCTATTTCTGCTCCCTGGAATTCTTCCTCCTTGTGATGACCCAACCCAGATCATGTTCATGCTTCACTACACCCACTTGAATGCCACCGATGGACACTGTTTTGTCTGGAATCCTGATTGTCTTATTGGCTACACCATTTGGTTTCCTTCATGAGCACATCTTTTTGAACATTTTCACAAACCAGGGCCATAGCCCCAAGTCTTTCTCCACAGCAAGACTGTAAATTATTTTTATTTTTTGAGTTGGAGTCTCACTCGGTCGCCCAGGTTGGAGTGTAACAGCATGCTCTCGGCCACCGCAGCCTTGACCTGCTGGACTCCGGCGATCCTTCCGCCTCAGCCTTCCAAGTAACTGGAACTACAGGCATGCGCTACCATGCCCAGTTAATTTTTGATTTATTGTAGAGGAGGTCTCGCCAAGTTGCCCAGGCGGGTCTCGAACCCCCGGGCTCAGGCAATCCACTTGCCTCGGCCTCCCAAAATGCTGGGATTACAGGCTGAGCCACCGAACCCGGCCAAGACTGTAAATTCTATTGTGTTTTCTCCCCACCACCACCAACCCTCACAGCATCTAGCAGGGAGCTGAACAAGTTGTACATATTCAATAAATATTTGGTGAATTGTAGTTTTGTGGAATTAATTATTTTATTTAGGTATTTATTTTTGAGTCGGAGTCTCACTCTGTCACCTAGGTTGGAGTGCAGGGGCACACTCGCGGCCACCCCAGTCTCGACCTGCTGGGCTCGGGTGATACTTCCACCTCAAACTTCCAAGCAGCAGGAACTACAGGTGCGTGCCACCATGGCTGGCTAATTTTTTGATTGATTTTAGAGACGAGGTCTTGCCAAGTTGCCCAGTCTGGTCTCAACCCCCTGGGCTCAGACAATCCTCTCACCTCCACCTCCCAAAGTGCTGGGAAAACAGGCATGAGCCACCATGCCCAGCAACACCTACTTGTCTTGTTATTGTAAGATTTAAATGAATGTTCTTTCTTTCTTTCTCTCTTAGACTATTTTAAAGCCATTTTCAGATTATTCCGTTATTTTTTGTTTCCTTGGGAGTAAATTTCTCACCCAATGCAGAGCTAATTACCTATCTTTTTTAGCATTGGCTTTCTTCATGTGCTTTGGCTTGGAAATTGTGGGCTCATCCTGCATAAGTGTTTCTACTGTAAACACAACACAATACCCTCTACACTCTAGAGTAGCCTTCCTCACCAGCAACTCTGCTGTTTTCTCCACAAGGCACTCATGTGGCTCCAGTGAGAATCAGATCTCATATGAGAATCTCAGGGCTCCTGGATGAAGGATATCGTCGAGGATGGTATGGATACATTGATTGAGCCACCCATAAGCCACTAGACCCTTTTCTTGAGTAAAGTTGTGTCTGCTTTGTCCTGCCACTAAGGCACAGAGCTTTAAAAATACTACCCTCTTAAGTAGAACCAGACTTTCCCTCAGCCTCTGTTTGTAGGCCAGAGTTTTGGTAGAACTCTCCAGCAATGGGCAATGTGTCTGACTTCATCTCTCACCCTTCATGAGGTCTTCTGGCCTCAACTGTCCCATAGAAGTTGAACTGTTCTTTCAGACCCAGAGACCAGCTGGCTTGTAGTTTCAGGCCTGCTTCCTGCTTTGAGTTTCTGTCCTGCTTTCTGGTCCAGAGAGATCTTTGTCTTGTTTGCAGGGAGACGTGACTCTATTACATATTTATGTATGCCATATTTTGATACTTCGACATGACTAAAATGTATTTGGAGCTACAGATAGAAAGGGATAGGGCCTTTCGGGTGTTTTGAATCACAATGCCATCTTCACCTGCAAGGAGTATCAAGGAAGACTTGCTGAGGGGCCCCTGTGAGCTAGGCCTTGAAGTGTGGACCCAGAGTTGCAGGGGGGCTGGAGAGTGAGTGACACTGGGGACAAGCCTGAGGTCCGGCAAAAAGAGAGAAACATGTAAGCTGGAAGTCAGAAAAGACAATGCGATTGATTTTAGTTGACATATGTACACGCACGTGCGTGTGTACATGCGTGTGTGTGTGTGTGTGTGTGTGTAAGGGAGTCATGAGCGTTTAGGCCAAAAAGGAAGACAAGAGCAAAATCCAAAGCCCAAAGCAATAAAATGATTTACCCAAAGTCATTCAGCTCTGAATCTGTCTAGGCATCTAACTTAGAGCAACACCATGGAAAACCTATATCAGGGAATCTGATAGCCATACAAAGAGGGAGGAGGAAGAAGGGAGGAGAAGCAGAGGAGGAAGTAGCGGGCAAGGAACAGAACACAAAGGAGGAGTAGAAAGAGAAGGAAGATGGAGAAGAGGACGAAACAGTACTCTTTTCCATAAAATGTTTACCTTCCAGTGCTGAATAGACAACACTCATAAATAGCACATAGACAGATTTGACTCTCAAGGCTTTTTTTTTTTTTTTTGAGTCAGAGTCTCACTCTGTCACCCAAGCTGGAGTGCAGTGGCATGCTCACGGCCACCCCAGCGTCGACCTGCTGGGCTCCAGCGATCCTTCCGCTTCAGCCTTCCAAGTAGCCGGAACTACAGGTGCGTGTCACCACGCTCGGCTAATTTTTATTTCTTGTAGAAAGAGGTCTTGCCAAGTTTCCCGGGCTGCTCTTGAGCCCGCAGGCTCAGGTAATCCACTTGTCTTGGCCTCCCAAAGTGCTGGGATTACAGGCTGAGCCACCGAGCCTGGCCAATTCTCAAGATCTTTTACAAAGAAATATATGGTAGTAAATACAATGAAATAAACTATGTGTATGCACATGTACACATGCATGCATGAACACCTGTGTGTAGTAGAGCAATAACAAGTAAAAGGAGGCTTATCACTGGAGGTCATCTGTCACAACCTCTTATTTTACAAATGAGAAGATTCAGGCATAGAAAGAATAAGGGACTTGCCTGAGGTCCCACAAATGCAGACCCAAGTCTCATATCCCAGATTTTTAACACTTATACAGTTTTCTTATTACATCTCCAGGAAGAAGATGGACTCATTAAAAACATACTACCTGGAGCAGGTATGTTTTGAGCCAAGCAAAAGGGAGCGGCCTTTATAATTTTGGTTATTGCAAATACAAATTTTGTAGAATACCATGCCGGTAGGTTTCATGATTTGTAAAATGTAATTGAAATGTCTTTTCAACAAGTAAAATTCTGTGGCTCACACCTATAACCGCAGCACTTTGGGAGGCAGAGGCGAGAGGATTGTCTGAGCCTAGGGTTCAAGACAAGCCTGGGCAACTTGGCGAGACTTCATCTCTAAAATAAATTTTTAAAAATTAGAACCGGGCTCAGTGGCTCAGCCTGTAATCCCGCGCCTTTGGGAGGCTGAGGTGAGTGGATTGCCTGAGCCCGCGGGTTCAAGACCCACCTGGGCAGCGAGACCTCATCTCTACAATAAATCAAAAAATCGGCCGGGCGTGCTAGTTCATACCTGTAATTCCGGCTACTTGGAAGGCTGAGGCGGAAGGATCGCTGGAGCCCAGCAGGCAAGGCTGCGGTGGCCGGGAGCGGCCACTGCACTCCTGTGTGGGCGACCAAGTGAGACTCCAACTCAAAAAAAAAAAAAAAAATTAGTCAGGCGTGGTGAAGCGGAAGGATCGCTGGAGCCCAGCAGGTCGACGCTGGGGTGACCATGAGCATGCCACAGTACTCCAGCACTCCAGCCTGAGTGACAGTGAGATTCCAACTCAAAAAATAAAATAAAATTGATGCCACTGTGAATACACTATATCCTGGGAAAATGACATCATGAACAGAAGATATGAGAGACTTCATGAGATAAAAATGAGGGCTTCCATTTTTGCCAAGGTAGCCATCACAGATTGCAGGGAATGATGTTTTCGTGAGTGAAGACAGACCAATAAGGTTGCTGACACATAACTGGCTTGTTAGCCCATTGGCTTCTGAGATTCCTAGTTTGGTTGTTGGCTTCTGGGACTAATCTCCTAAAAAAGCAAATTAACTTCAAAACTGGGTCATGTTTTTTCCTCAGACACAACCTTAAAGCATAGATCTGACATCTTTTTACTTTCTTATCAAGGTTGATCTTCTCTATAAAAGCTTTCTTCATTGAGTAGTATTGAACTATGACTTTTTATTAAACTTTGGTTTGCTGTATAAAGCAGAGTTACAGTCTCTGTATCTACTTTAGGAGACACTAATAAAATAAAGGAATTTATTTCCCTTACCTACCCATGCTGCATTTCTAGAAACAGTGTTGTTGACAAGATGATCATTTCAACAGAAGGAGTGTGATTTTATCCTTTTTGGAGTTCCATTTTTCTAAATAAAGAATTTTAAAGTTTCTTGTTGTTGCTTTGTTTTGTTGAGTTGGAGTCCCATTCTGTCACCCAGGCTGGAGTGCAGTGGCACGCTCACAGTCAACCCAGTATCAACCTGCTGGGCTCCGGCAATCCTTCTGCCTCAGCCTTCCAAGGAACCAGAACTACAGGCGCGTGCTACCTCACCCAGCTAATTTTTGATTTATTGTAGAGATGAGGTCTCCCTAAGTTGTCCAGGCTGGTCTCGAACCCACAGACTCAGGCAATCCACTCTCCTCGACCTCCCAAAGTGCAGGGATTACAGGCTGAACCACCAAACCCAGCTAAATTTTCAGTATTTTAAAATTTGAATTCCCTTTCTGGAAAACAATCCTAAAACAACATCCAGAAATTCAGATTAATATACAGATAAGACTGGGTGCAGTGGCTCATGCACTTTGAGAGGCCGTGGAGGAGGATTGCGTGAACGCAGGAGTTCGAGACCAGCCTAGGAAAATAGTGAGACTTCATCTCCACAAAAAATTAAAAAATTAACCAAGTATGGTGGTGCATGCCTGTAGTCTCAGCTACTCGGGTAGCTGAGGTAGCAGGGTCACCTGAGTCCAGGAGTTGGAGGCTGTGGTAAGCTGTGATCATGCCATCGCCCTCCAGCCTGGGTGACAGAGTGAAACCCTGACTCAAAAAAACAAAATACGCGTAGGCTCATATTTAGTCATCTATTATAATAAAAAAATCAAAATCAGTCTACATGTCCAACATAGAAGAGTCATTAAATAATCATAAATACATACACTGGGATGTTGTATTATTGAATTCATGGTTGGAAGAATATTTAGGGTTGTGGGAAAACATCCCCTATAAAATAAAATTCCACAAGAATAGAGACCAGATCTGTGTTTGCTCAGCACTGTAGAGCTGATCCTTGAACAACACAGGTTGGAACTGTGTGAGTCTACTTAGACATACATTGTCTTTTGTTTTCTTTTTTTGTTGTTGTTTTTATTTGAGTCAGAGTCTCACTCTGTTGCCCAGGCTGGCGTGTAGTGGTGTGCTCATGGCCGCCACAGCCTCATCCTGCTGGGCTCAGGCGATCCTTCCACCTCAGCCTTTCAAGAAGCTGGAACCACAGGAACATGCCACTATGCTCAGCTAATTTTTTAATTTATTGTATAGAGGAGGTCTCACCAAGTTGCCCAGGCTGGTCTCGAACCCCTGAACTCAGGCCATCCTCTCACTTTCACCTCCCAAATTGCTGGGATTACAAGCGTGAGCCACCAAGCCCGACTGCTCATATTATTTTCAATAAAAATTATACCTTCTGTGTCTACTGCTCCTGTTACGTCCTCTTTCTCTTCTGCCTCTGCCACCCCAAGACAGCAAGATCAGTCCCTCTTTTTTTCTTCCTCCTCAGCCTACTTGACATAAATATGACAAGGCCAAAGACCTCCATGATGATCCACTTCCACCTGATGAAAACGAAATATATTTTCTCTTCCTTATGATTTTCTTTGTAACATTTTCTTTTATCTGGTTTGTTGTAAGAAGACAATATATAATACATGTAACATACAGAATAAGTGTTAATTGACTAGGTTAACAGTAAGGTCAACAGTAGACTATTAGTAGTTACATTTTGGGGAAATCAAAAGTTATGTAGATTACAGGCCAGCCATGGTGGCTCATGCCTGTATTCCCAGCACTTTGGAGGCCAAGGCAGAAGAATTGTTTGAGCCTAGGAGTTCAAGATCCAGCCTAAGACAACATAACGAAGAAAACTAGCCAGCGTAGTGGCATGTGACTGTAGTCCCAGTTGCTCAGGAGGCTGAGGCAGAAGGATCGTCTGAGCCCAGGAGGTTGAGGCTGCAATGAGCTGTGATCACGCCACTGCACTTCAGCTTTGGGGACAAAGTGACACCCCAACACACAAAAAACCAAAGTCATGTTGATTTCTGACTGTGGGGAGGATGGTGCCCCAACATCTGTGTTATTCAGGGGTCAATTGTATACTCAGTTTCTAGCACTGTGGCTTAATGAATACTTGTTGGTTGAGTGAATGAACAGATGAAAATATTAAGCTAAAAAGGAGAATAATTCAAAACTATGCACATATTTTAAACTATTTCTTCTCAAATAAAAGACTCTAAAGAGATACTGTCACTATTATTACAAACAAAAGCATTTCCTTCTTGTGGCTTTATACCATGTAAACATCATTAAAATGTGTTTGCTTTTGAAACAGAAATGTGTTTCTTGGGTGTTAATGTAGAATTTTGGTGCATGTAATAAATGAGCTCAACATAAAACAAAGGATAGACCGTCTTTTTTTTCCTCATCAATTTTTCTCCCCTAATTCTATTATATTGAGGTTTATTTTTCAAAATCTGTTCCTAGTTGCCATAGTGATCAGCTCCCAATGTGAAATTATATCACACTGGCTCTCTTTCAAATTTCCATAAAGTGCCGTCACCACCCACTTCTCTTTCAAAATGTTCAAATCCTCTAATCACTGAGCACCTGAATAGCCTTACTTTTGGGGAGCTGAAATGGGAGCTGGGGGCTTAGGCAAGGGTTCTGTATGGCAACTGAGTGTGCAACGAAGGGAAGAGAAAAAAGTGAAAATTGGAAATAAATTAACTTATCACAGAAAATAAGTTTTGGCCTTCTACATATAGCAATTTACTCTTTCCTACATATCTCAAACATTAATTTCATAAATGACATGCTAAGGGGTGAATTGAACCTTAATTTAAAGTGGGAACAAAGGCATATGGTCTATATGGCAACTCATAGAATATCCTTAATATAGAAAGAGTTTTTACAATGCAATAAAATATATATGATTCAATAGAAAAATGGGGGAAAGATATAGATAGGCGGTTTGCAATTTTAAAAGTAAAATGGTCATTAGACACATAAAGGATTGTTTAGTCTTGCTAGTAGTCAAAGAAGTGAAAATAAGGCCAAGTGTGGTAGCTCATGCCTATGATCCCAGCACTTTAGGGGACCGAGGTGGGAAGATTACTTGAGCCCAGGAATTTGGGAGTAGCCAGGCAACATAGTAAGACCTTGTCTCTGTAATTCCAGCAATTTGGGAGGCTGTGGAGAGAGGATTGCCTGAGCCTAGGGGTTCAAGACCAGCATGGGCAGCTTGGCGAGACCTCATCTCTACAATAAATAAAAAAAAAAGAAAAAATTAGCTGGGCGTAGTGGTGCATGCTTGTAGTTCCGGCTACTTGGAAGGCTGAGGTGGGAGGATCTCCTGAGCCCAGCAGGCTGAGGCTGTGGTGGCCCTGAGCAGGCCACTGCACTCCCTCCAGCCTTGGTGACAGAATGAGACTCTGACTCAAACAAACAAACAAACAAACAAAAGAACAAAAAAACTAGCCAGGCTTGGTGGTGAATGCTATAGTCCCTGCTACTTGGAAAGCTGAGGGAGAAGGAAGGATCATCTGAGCCCAGGAGGTTGAGGCTACGGTGATCAAATCACTGCACTCCAGTCTAGGGACAGAGTGAGACTCTGACTCAAAACAATAAAATGTAAGTAAACAGCCGGGCTCAGTGACTCAGCCTGTAATCCCGCGCCTTTGGGAGGCTGAGGTGAGTGGATTGCCTGAGCCCGCGGGTTCGAGATCCGCCTGGGCAACTTGGCAAGACCTCATCTCTACAATAAATCAAAAATTAAGCCGGGCGTGGTAGCGCGCGCCTGTAGTTCCGGCTACTTGGAAGGCTGAGGCAGAAGGATCGCTGGAGCCCAGCAGGTTGAGGCAGCGGTGGCCGGGAGCGGCCACTGCACTCCAGTCTGGGCGACCGAGTGAGACTCCAACTCAAAAAAAAAAACGTAAGTGAATAAATAAACAAGATGTCACTTTTTGGCTAACTGATTAGTAAAATTTGAAAGAATGATACTACTAACATAGATAGAGTCTAGAGAAATGGGCATTTTTTTATACGACTCGGTAAGATTGTTAACTGGTACAGCTTTTTGGGGGGAGGGGGTTATCCTTTGAACCATGATTTTCACTTGCAGAAATCCACCTTTAAAAAAAGAAAGAAAGAAAGAACAAGAGTTACATATTCACAGAGACGGAGAGACAACATTCATATTAGCTTTGATTTCATCCAAAAATTGGAACCAGCCACAATGTCCATCAGTAGTGAATAGTTATCTAAATTACAATTTAACCATGTGATGGAATGTTCTAAAACCACTGAAAATTATGATTAGATCGGTATTTCTCGACATAAAAAGATCTTACGTTGACATGGAAAGATATCCATATAACATGGAGAAAATTTTAAAAAGCAGGAGGAAATTTGGAAGACTTCTGAAAATACTATAGGGAAAATAAATGTATGTGGGACTCCACAAAAACAGGTCTGGACACCAATACACCAAAATATGGTCTTGGTTATTGCTGAGAGATGTATTTATAATTGATTTTTATTTTATACGTTCTGTGTTGTATGAATATTTATAGTCGACAAGTTGAAATCAGGAAAACAATAGAGACATTTTTTGTTTTTGTTACACACCAGATAAGTTTCTTACAGAAGAATTTAAAATATGTAAAGCAATTAGGAGCCGGGCCGGGTGGCTCGTGCCTGTAATCCCAGCACTTTGGGTGGCTGAGGCAGGTGAATTACCTGAGTCCAGGAATTCAAGACCAGCCTGGGCAATATAGTGAAACCCCACCTCTAGAAAAAAAAAATTAGCCGGGGGTGATGGCACACACTTGTTGTAGTCCTAGCTGAAAGCAGAAGGATTTCCTGAGCCTAGGAGGTGGAAGCCAGTGAGTCATGATTGTGTCATTGTACTCCAGCCTGGTTGACAGAGTGAGACTTCAACTCAAGAAAATAAATATTGTTTAAAAATAGAAGTAAATTTAAAATATAAAGCTATTAGGACTAAAGTAGACCTTGGAAATCAGATCATTCTAAAAGGAAGTGGTGGTGTTTGGGCCAGGGAAGGTGGATGGAAGCCTCTTGCCGAATCTGTCACTCAACAAGTCGTTATTGAATATGAACCTGGATTTAACCCTTTCATTTTACCTGAAAGAAAGTCCAGACTCAAAGGGTGAGTGTGCTTGCTGTGGGTCACAGGAGCGAGGAGAGGAGCTGATACTGCCTGACTCTGAGGCTCTGGGCTTTCCCACCAGAACGTGCCACCCCCATTGTGCAAACTAGCTTTGCCCTCAGGTGGCTATTTTGTATCATCAGAGCAGAAAAAAAAAAAAAAAGAAACACAGTCTGACAACACAGTGAGCTGAGTTTACATAGAAATTATAGGCCTGTGCTGCTCTTTGGTAAGAGTTAGAAACTAATTACAAGGTATCCCTCAAACAACACCTCTCTGGGCATCACATGTGTTTCTGGATATTTTCTGACAATGATTGCTGTCCAGAGGTATTTCCTGCATGAAAATCCTAACAGTGACCTACTTGTTTATGCTATGCTCTAGTGCAAGATTTCTAAGAATCTCTCTACGAATCAAAGACTTCACTAGAAATAATGTTATATGGAGTTCCTTCATCACCTATTCAACTAAAGAAGGTTTCTGTTCATGTAAATCAACATTCCTGAATTGAAGTGATTCCAGTGTAAATCTGCGTATTTTAACTGAAATTGATAGATGGAGAAAGCCCGATTCTTTTTTATTATTATTATTATTTTTGGGGGTTTTTTTTGAGTTGGAGTCTCACTCGGTCGCCCAAACTGGAGCGCAGTGGCCGCTCCCGGCCACCGCAGCATCGACCTGCCGGGCTCTGGCAATCCTTCCACCTCAGCCTTCCAAGTTACCAGAACTACAGGGTCGTGCTACCACGCCTGGCTAATTTTTTTTTTATTTATTGTAGACACGAGGTCTAGCCAAATTGCCAGGGCTGGTCTCAAACCCGCGGGCTCAGGCAATCCACTCGCCTTGGCCTCCCAAAGTGCTGGGATTACAGACTGACCCACTGAGCCCCACTTTTTAAAAAAATAAATAGAGATTAAGTCTATGTTGCCCAGGCTGGTCTTGAGCTTCTGGGTTCAGGTGATCCTCCCAGTTCAGCCTCCTCCTACTGCAATGGTGGAATTACAGGCATGAACTACCATGCCGGCCCGAAAGCCCACATTCTTAACCTGACCTGTCCTAGAACTCTCAAAAGTGTCACAAGTGTTGTCTGGGAGCTGGGTGCGGTGGCTCATGCCTATTATCCCAGAACTTTGGGAGGTGGAGGCAAGAGGATTGCCTGAGCCCAAGGGTTCAAGACCCACCTGGGCAACTTGGCGAGAACTCAACTCTACAATAAATCAAAAAATTGACTGGGTGTGGTGGTGTGTGCCTGTAGTTCCAGCACTTGGAAGGCTGAAGTGGAAGGATCGCCTGAGCCCAGTAGGTCGGGGCTGCAGTGGCTGTGAGTATGCCACTGCACTTCAGGCTGGGTAACAGAGTGACACTCTGACTGAAAACAAACAAACAAACAACAACAACAAAAAAGTATTATCTGGGAGTCCCTGCTGGTGTCCCCTATGGATATCCACGTCTAACCCTCAGCTACATTCCTCAAGGGTAGGAGTTCCTCAGGCTCTCCCTCTTCTCTCTCCACTGTTTTCCTTGGTGTTTTCTGACACTCAGGGACCTCACCCCTGCTGCCAGCGCCAGGAAGGTCAAAGTCCATCACCAAGGCCTTCTCAGTTGCTCCTGAGGCTGCCAAGTTCAATGACAGTCTAGTGCTACACTCTCTGAAGCCTGGGCCGCATTTTGTCACCTGAAGCTAAAGGGAGTTGAGTCTTGAGGAATGCCTGAGGAATGCTTTAAATTATCAGCTTCAGAAAGGCATTTAAATGCAACAGCAATCAAGTCTCACTCCCCCTGGAGATAAATAATTACCTCTTGACCCCTTGAGTACACGTAGCCATAAAATGCCAAATACCCTACAGTGTGAAAGGACATAACATGGAGTCAATACACCCAAAGCACAGTCTTTTTAACACGCCTAGTTGTCACGTTTTTTTCTAGCAATTCATTTTACTTTTCCCTCTAATCACTAGACAAGGGCAGAACCGGTTTCTCAGAGGTAGCTATTGATAACTGTCTTTCAACTCCCTCCCCAGTTTTTTTGGGTACTAATTAGCTTTTTTATTTCAAATATTTGCCTCCAACCATAAGACCCAAGTTACCTAATCAACCCTTTGTGACCTTTCTGACTCAGACCCCATCATCATGACAGCACCCATGTGACTAACCCACCCACCTGCCTGCCGTCCGTCACCTGACCTCAGTGCCTATGCTTACCTGTCCCTTCATGATGACGTGAGCAGACCACCACCCAATCACCTTAATGGCCTCTCCCCATCAAAAGGAATGTTTAAAAGGGATTGGACTTCAAGCAGCAGTGGCCATTGTTTTGTTAAACTCTGGTGAGTCCTTGTGGCTCTGTGGCCTCCTCTCTCAAAGTGCTCTCTCTCTCTTTCTCTCTCTCTAATTTACTTTTTAAATAAATTATATTTTCTAATCTAACTGCTGTGCAATTCTTTTCATCTTTCATTTGTCACCATATTGCAAAGTATGCAACCCCACCCCTGCAGTTCTGATCTAACCTTTTTGGAGGTCCCACTGAGATCTCTAACCTAACACAGTATATAGTCAATCACTAACCAATGTTATTTCTATAAACCAGTGAGAATTCCTGATCAATAACTTTTGCAATCAGCTCCCTCTCCTGATTTGTCCTTTTTTTCTTTAAAAAGTTGAATCTCTCTAGCCGTGCATGGTAGTGCACACCTGTAGTTTTAGGTACTTGGAAGGCTGAGGCAGAAGGATCTCCTGAGCCCAGCAGGTCAAGGCTGCAGTGACCGTGAGTGTGCCACTGCACTCCAGCCTGGGTGACAGAGTGAGACTCCAACTCAAAAAAAAAAAAATGGTTGAATCTCCAAGGCAACTTGAGTGTCCCAGGCTGCAGTACTCAGCCTTTGCACTTAAATCAACTTTCTTTAAAGTACATTTGAACTTTTAAAAATTATTTTAAGTTGGCAGTCGGCACCAATGTCTCCAACCAGAGGCAACAAGATGGAGACCAGACCCGGCACCAAAACACCCTCCCAGTTTGTTCTCCTCTTCCTCCCCCAGACACAGGATAGTCTTTCCTTCCACAAAGAACAGGCCTGATGCAAATCAACTCATGCAAATCACCTCTTAACGACAAGTCTAGAATGGGCTCAAACAAGGATCTTGGCTACATGCATTCCCTTGTCATTTTATACTACAAGGCTAAAACCTGTTTTGGAAGAATGAAACCAGTTTGCATGGAGCTAAAAGAAGTTAGCATCTGACTGCTAAAGTTTCAGGGCCACTTGTGGTGGCTCACGCCTGTCATCCCAGCACTTTGGGAGGCCAAGGCGGCCAAATCATTTGAGGCTAGGAGTTGGAGAACAGCCTAGGAATCGCAGCAAAAGACCTCGTAGCTACAATAACATAATAATAGTAAGCCAGGTGTGATGGTGAGCACTTGTAGTCCCAACTGCTCAGGAGGCTGAGGCAGAAAGGTTGTCTGAGCCCAGGAGGTTGAGGCTGCAGCGAACTGTAATCCCGCCACTGTGCTCCAACCTGGGTGACAGAGTGAGATCCCGACTACAAAAAAAAAAACAACTTTTTTTTCAGGTCGAGTTTACTGGGTAAGAAATGAAAGGGCGATACACAGACATGAATCTGAAAACCAGGGAAGGCACAGCAACCAGACCATGAAAAGGTTGCCCCGTCCTTGTCCTCTGGTTTAAATGTGTCATTTCTGGAAGACCAGATTAAATCACTGTTTAAACAACTTTTTAAAAGATAGCACCGGTTTAAGTTTAATTTTATTTCAATTTGTCAAAGTGAGCTTAAAAAATTGCTTTATGTGAGTCCCATGAGCCCACTGAAACACTTACAGTACACAGCAGCTGAAAGAGAAGACCTGACTCTATTTTGATAATAGATGGTTGGGTCCATCAATGTGCTAAGATCACTGTCAAGCATCAGGGATTATCTACATAAACACAAAATTTAGCACCTCTGAATTTGACCACTCAGACATTAATGTGGCTGGTCTAAGAGAAGATCAATGTTTATAGCCTTAAAGTCATTCAATATTTAATGTAAATGCAAACTGGTTTATGCTTAAAACCAAGGCCAGACATTTCAGGATTATTTTTATTTTTCTTTATCACTAGCAGTCCAAACCCAGTAAAAAGCATCATGCAAGCATTCAGGTGCTGAATAGGTTTAGGACCTCAATCCTGAGGCTCACTGCATGGAGGTCCAGGGGTGAGGGAAGGAAGATCCTCTTATACATCTGGCCCAGTCTTCAAAAGCCTGTACCCAAGCCAGGCTCGGTGGCTCAGCCTGTAATCCCGCGCCTTGGGAGGCTGAGGTGAGTGAATTGCCTGAGCCCGCGGGTTCAAGACCCGCCTGGGCAGCTTGGCGAGACCTCATCTCTACAATAAATAAAAAAATCAGCCGGACGTGGTAGTGCGCACCTGTAGGTCCAGCTACTTGGAAGGCTGAGGCGGAAGGATCGCCGAAGCCCAGCAGGTTGAGGCTGCGGTGGCCGGGAGCGGCCACTGCACTCCAGTCTAGGTGACAGAGTGAGACTCCAACTCAAAAAAAAAAAAAAAGCCTGTACCCGGGCAACACCAGTTTCCTAAGGGTTTCTCTACCTCCGTCTTATCCTTTCTATTGAGTTTCTGTGAGGCTGCCAGGGCTATCCTTTCAGAAGGCAAAGATTCCATTCAAGACCAAATTAAACACTTATGAAAACATTACCAAAAAGCATATGTCGTGGGCTGAAAATTAAAAGCGAAACCTAAACAAAGACTCCAAAGAAATCCAGATCCAATTCCTACATTGTTTGTTTAATTGGATTTTGTTTTATATCCTTGCATTTCAAATGCCACACACACTTAGGAAAGAAAAATCAGAAAATAGAGACAAGCAAAAATAAAATAAGGATATTTGACCAGTCATGGTGACTCACGTCTGTAACCCCAGCACTTTGGTAGCCAAGGCAGGAGGACTGCTTGAACCCAGGAGTTTGAGATCAGCCTAGGCAACATATTGAGACCTTGTCTCTACATGAAAATTTAAAAATTAGCTGGTATGGTGTACACATCTGTAGTCCCACTTACTCGGAAGGCTGAGGTGGGAGGATTCCCTGAGCACAGGAGTTCGAGGCTGCAGTGAGCTATGATCGTGCCACTGTACTCTGTACACTGTGCCTGGGTGACAAAGTGAAAGCCTGATTTAAAACATATATATCTAGCTGGGCGTAGTAGCTCACACTTGTAATCCAAGCACTTTGGGAGGCCGAAGTGAGAGGATTGCCTGAGCTCAGGGGTTTGAGACCAGCCTGGGAAACTTGGTGAGACCTTGTCTCTACAATGAATTTTTAAAAAGTTAGCCAGGCATGGTGGGGCGTGCCTGTGGTTTCAGCTACTTGGAAAGCCGAGGCGGAAGGATCACCTGAGCCCAGCAGATTGAGGCTGCAGTGGCTGTGAACATGCCAGTGCACTCCAGCCTGGGCAACAGTGAGACTCCAACTCAAAAATAAATAAACAAATAATAACACATGTGACACAGGTTGCATTTCTTCAGGACAAGCTGGTCTAGGGATAGAGCCTCCGTCTAGTCACTGTTGTCTTTTAAGCAGCTGGCTCAGTGATTCTGCCTCAAATAGGTGCTCAAACAATATATTTTTTTAAAAAAACAGGAGAATTAGTCAATGAATCAATGAATAAACACAGCTATCTGGCAGCCCAGTCATGCATAGCATTCTTCTACAAAGGAGAAACTTTTGGAAAATAGATGATTTTTTTTGGTTTGGGTTCTCCCAGAGACAAGGATTAAAGTCCAGCTGGTCAATTTGGGAGGGAATTCCCCCAAACCCCAGTAGAGCAGTGAGGGAAAGAAACAGGGACCAGAAGGAGGGCAAGAATGGGTGTGTCATGCAGCTAGTTACCACCGTGGGCAACTGGGGCTTAATCCTGCTGAAAAACTTTAGGAAAGAGTGCCAGATATGCACACCTTGGCTCAGGGTGAGGAAGCTAGGGTGTGCATACACCATTTCCTGTCAGTCCTTGGTTGAAAGCTGCTGGGGGGGGGTGCCTGTGCACCACCAGGCTTGGCTGATTTTTGATTTATTATAAAGATGAGGTCTTACCATGTCGCTCAGGCTGGTTTTGAATCCCTGAGCTCGGGTAATCCTCTTGCCTCTGCCTCCCAAAGTGGTGGAATTACAGGCATGAGCCACTGCGCCCAGCTCCAGGGAGTTTCATCAACCAGGAGTGATGAACTCATCCCAGAGAGGAGACTAGAAGTCAGAATCACACCCAGACAAACTTCATCACATTTTTGAGTGTCCAGTCGTCTTTTCCCCAAATCATGCACTCTCTCCCAAATTGTCTACTTCCTCCAATCCCCTCTCCTCTATGAAGAGGGCTAATAAGCTCCTAAATCTCACGAGCATTTTGGAAACCCACATTGCCTTCCCGTGGCACCTTCATGCATGAAATTTATACCTGTTCTCCCACTAATCTGCCTACTGTACGTCTATTTCATAAACTCGGTTACTGACCCCCTCAGAGGGTGGAGGAAAAGTCTTCTTTCCCGTACAGAGGCATAACCAGGGAAAAGTACCTATAGTTTCACTTTAAATAAGTCCACTGATTTCACCACCTAATAAACCAGGCTCAGTGGTTCACACCTATAATCCAAGTGCTTTGGGAGGCTAAGGCAAGAGGATGGCTTGAAGCCAGAGGTTCTGGATCAACCTGGACAACATAGCAGGATCTCATCTCTACAGAAACAAAACAAAGCAAAAAAAACTATCTGAGTGTGGTGGCACAAGCCTGTAGTCTTTACTCGGGAGGCTGAGGCAGGAGGATTACTTAAGCCCAGGAGTTCGAGGTTACAGTGAGCTGTGGTCGCACCACTGCACTCCAGCCTGAGTGACAGAATAAGATCCTGTCTCTAAATAGATAGATAGATAGATAGACAGACAGACAAATAGATAGATAGGAGACAGGAAATAGCTAGAAAAAGGTTAGGCAGACAGCAGGCCTCTCAGGTTCAGCATTGGTAAACAAGTTCCCTGCAAGGCTCTCAAGATAGAGCTTAGGTGCTCACTGTTGGGATCAAAAAGCAACCAATCGACTCACCATTAGACCCCTACCCTAACACTGACCAATCAGAACAGCAACAGCTCACAGCTAGTGCTAGCCAATCGGCTTGGACTTAGGGCTATATAAGCACCAGGTTTTCAGCCCTAGATGGGCAACCCCTGTGGCCCCCTCCCACTGTGGGAGCTTCTCTGTCCTCAATAAATCCTGCTTTCTCACTTTCCGGCTGTCCGTGTCCCTCATTCTTGCTGGGCATGAGACAAGAACCTCCACCCTGAAGAGCACCAACCTGAAGAACTGCAGGAGGTCATCAGAGTTGAAAAGCCGTGCAGCCCAGAGCCTGGCTTGCCAGCTGAGGGAGCCAGCTGAACCAGGAGAGCTGCCGGAAACAGGCGAGACTCTGAAGCTGAGACACCCAGGGGGCTAGGCTTGCCAGCCCACCAAACCAGCAACACTCTCAGGACTTGGCTTGCCAGTCCATTAGATCTGACACTTGTGGGGCTAGGCTTACCATCCCCTTCACGACCCTCTCTGGGGTTTGGCTGTCTGACCCATTGAGCTGACACTCTTGAAGCCCAGGCTGACCTGAAAAATCTACATCAGATAGATAGATAAATTTTCATCACCTAGTAATGAAAACTCATACCACTGTCACACAGCTCTGCACATCTCACAAGATGGTTAGTAAAGCTCCTTGGGAGCCTTTGTCCACACCTCCTTGTTGACCTACCTCTGGTTTAACCATTCTTCTCCATAGAAGCCCCAAACAGCTGGACATGGTGGCTCATGCCTGTAATCCCAGCACTTTGGAAGGCTGAGGTGAGAGGATTACCTGAGCACATGGGTTTGAGACCAGCCTGGGCAACTTGGTGAGGCCTCATCTCTACAATAAATCAAAAAAAAAAAAAAAAAAAAGAATTAGACCCCAGCTCAAAAAAAAAAAAAAAAAAAAATTAGCCAGGCATGGTGGTGCGTGCCTGTAGTTCCAGCTACTTGGAAGGCTGAGGCCAAAGGATCAACTGAGCCCAGCAGGTCAAGGTCGTGGTGGCTGTGAGCATGCCACTGTGCTCCAGCCTGGGCACAGAGTGAGATTCTGACTCAAAAAGAAGAAGAAGAAGAAGAAACCCCAAACATATATGGGGCACAGGCTTTCAGTCACAGCCTGGTGTTCTTGGCTCAGAGTTGCCCAACCAGGAGGACCCATCTTCTCCGTCAGTGAGCTTACGGCTCTGCCCTCCTGTTAGTTCCCCCGAGGTTGTGTAGGTGGGCGATTTTCTTTCTGTCAGTTTCTGCATTACAAGGCAAACTCACCCAGGAATGTGGCTGGCACCTGTCTTCAGGTTTCCCACAATACGTGCACACAAGCCTGAAATTGTAGCAACTATTTTAATAAAGTGTCTCAAGTTTCTAGTTTCAGAAAATACCTCACTTTATCTTAAATTATTTCATAGAAACCAGATCATAGTGGTTCCATTCTTGGACGTGAATTCAGTCTGGATCTAACTTGAAATAAATCAGGGGAAGCTCCAGAATCCGTTCCTCAAACATAGCTGGCCAGATGCGGTGGCTCACGCCTGTGATCCCAGCACTTTGGGAGGCTGAGGCAGAAGCACTGCTTGAGCTCGAGAATTTGAGACTAGCCTGGGCAACACAGTGAAACCTTGTCTCTACTAAAAAATCAATAAAATAAAATAAACACAGTCAAGCAAGGCAGGTAAGATCCAAAAAGTAGTAAACAAATGGAAAACAAGAAATGGCTGCGTTAGGGAGACTGAAATCAACACAACCCTGAGGTTTTATAGTAATTTTAACTCGACCAGGTGCCATAAGTGTGCATCTGTGTTTTCCACGGACAGCTCATTTCCATCAAGGCCTTAGTTTCATTCGGAGGATTTGGGCCAAACCACTGTCACAACTTGTTTTTGCTGGAATTTCACATTCAAGGTCCTTTCCTCTAGTGTTTCTCCCCGCTCCTTTCCCTGTGAAATTAAGATAGTATAAAGATTGGCCAGGCACAGTGGCTCACGTCTGTAATCCCATCACTTTTGGAGGCAGAGGCGAGAGGATTGCCTGAGTCCAGGGGTTCGATATCAACCTGGGCAACTTGATAAGACTTTGTCTCTACAATTAATCAAAGGATTAGCTGGGCGTGGTGGCACATGCCTGTAGTTCCAGTTACTTGGAAGGCTGAGGTGGAAGGATCACCTGAGCCCAGCTGGTCGAGGGTGCGGTGGCCACGAGTATGCCACTACACTCCAGCCTGGATGACAGAGTGAGATTGCAACTCAAAAAAAAAAAAAAAATGGTAGTATAAAGATTTATGTTATCACAGAAACAAAGAACTGAGTTCCATATGTTCTCACTCATAAGCTGATCTTGCACAATTATAATGCTATAAGAAAGCGATTGACAGTAGTGGAAAACTGTCAGGGGAGGGAGAATAGGACTGGCAGTTGAGGGAAACTGCTAGGGGAGGGAGGGGCATACTTCATCAACAAGGGTACCTGCATGATCAATGTTTGTATACCTGACCCTGAATTGTACTCCACATCTTTAGAATAAATAAATAAATTTAATTTTAAAAAATAAATTAATTTTAAAAATTTTATGCTATTTACTTCAATTTGTTTTCCCGATCACCTGGACTCAGATGATCCTTCTGCCTCAGCCTCCTGAGTAGCTGGAACTATAGGCACACACCAGCTCAATTGGCTAATTTTTTTTTTTTTTTTTTTTTTTTTGGTCGAGCTGAGTTCTCACCATATTGCCCAGTCTGGTCTTGAATTCCTTGCTTCGACCTCCCGAGGTACTGGGATTACAGGCATGAGCCACCATATCCAGTTGAATCTCTTCTTTTCCAAGAAAGTTCCGTTTTTGCCTGATCATCTGACTGGATAAGGCCCACCCACGTTACCCAGGATAATCACCTTTACGTACTATCAATTGATGGTAGATGTTCGCCTCACCACCAAGATACCGCACTGCAACACCTAGATTCACGTTTGATTAAATAACTGGGTACAACAGCCAAGTTGGTATATACTCATAAAATTAACTTTCTTATGGGATAAGTGCTATAAAAGAGGTGCAAGAAACTACTACAGGAGTTCAGCAGCATGAAAAACCAAGGAAAGTTAAAGGGTTGAAAATAATCTCCATGACAGAAGACTAACGAAATATGACCTGTCCAATAGAGAAGCCTGGAAAATAATAGCGATCAACAGTAGCCAAGCACATGTTAGCTGCTATTACACATTATTTCGTTTAAACTTCTCAACTACCCAAATGGAACAAGAACTATCATTCTCTCCATTTTATAAATGAAGATACCGACCCCAGTGTTTTCTATTATCACGCAACGACGACGGAAATGAAACTCAAATCCAGGTAGTGTAAACTCCACAGAACCTTAGGTAATACTTATACTGCCTCTCCAAAGAGCTCATACATGACCTCACTAATTCTCACAAAAGCCCCTGAGATAGATATCATTGTCATCTCCATTTTACAAATGAGGAAACCAAGGCTTGGAGTCCAAGGTGGTAGCGATGGGATTTGAACCTGGTTTATCTGACTCGAAGTTTGCGCCCTGACCAACCCAGCACGCTGCATGCCTCCCGACCCACTCCAAAAACCACAAAGGAGAATATGACAAGGAGTCTTGTTCATGTTCAGATATAACCAAACAAAGGAACTCAGTGGAATGGGACTTAAATTCAAGCAGTAAAAAATGTTGGTAGAACAGTGGAAGTAACTTGGCTGTCCGTCAGGGAAATACGCACATCAAATGGAGAAAGAAACATTTATTCTTGGAGATCCTGGCTGCTTTGAACATGAGTCTTCCTGAAGACTAGAGATAAGGTTATAATCATTTAACAGGAGTGTGTACCGAGATTCTGAATTTTGGTTATTGATTGGCAGGAATAAAAAACACAACATTTTCCACCCACACAGAAAACAACACCAAAGTTGGCTTCTCTTAAATGAAAATATTTCCTTGGCTTTCTCTTAGCTTCATATTTTTAGCAAAAATTAAATATACACTGCAAATCAAGCCTTCATTTCTCGGGTAGGGAATAGACTCATTTCAATCTAACTTCAAAGGAGCAACCAGGAGACTTTTCTTCCTAGACCACTTTGAAACACTCCTACACTATTTCATCCTTTTCCCTCAGCGAGTTATTTTTTCCTCTCGGAACGTAGAGTATGTGAGAAATCTGTACTGTTCTATTTTTGCTGAGGAATGAATTTTGAGCTTATTTTGAGCTCATAAATTGTCAGCAAGTCAATTGTTATCCCCGCTATAGACCTTCATGTTAGAGCCAATGCCAGGTCTTTCTTCCTGCTATGATCATGATAATAACGTGAGATATAGGGTAATAATTTAGCTATTGTTTGAGACTGAATAATGCTCTTTAATTGTAATTATTTTTATCTTAATTATATCTCTACTGTACATAATAGTAATCATCCAATTCCTCATAATTGTATGTGATGGGCATAATATTGCAGATCAAATACTGTAAATAAAATCTATATTCATTGAGTCCTATTGTGTGCCAGGCTATACACACATTTAAAACTCAAAATATAGCAGGGCACAGTGGCTTATGCCTATTGGGAGGCTTAGGCAAGAGGATTGCCTGAGCCCATGGGTTTGAGACCAGCCTGGGCAACATGGCGAGATCTTGTCTCTACAACAAATCAAAAAAATTAGCTGGGCATGCTCACACACGCCTGTAGTCCCAGCTATTTAGAAGGCTGAAGTGGAAGGATCATCTGAGTCCAGCAGGTGGTGGCTGCAGTGGCTGTAAGCATGCCACTGCACTCCAGCCTGGGCATCAGAGTGAGACTCCGACTCAAAAAACCCCCCAAAAACCTCAGGACAATTCTATGAGGTAGACACTAATTATTATTCCTATTTTTCTAAGGGAGAAACTGAGTTGTAGATGGTTTCAGTAATTAGCTCATGTTTATATAGGAACAAAGTTGAGATTTTAAAAGAAGCATTTGGCTGAGCACGGTGGTTCAGCCTATAATACCAACGCTTTAGGAGGCTGAGTTGGGAGGACAGCCTGAGCCCAGAAGTCTGAGACCAACCTGGTCACCACAGGAGACCTCATCTTTGCACACACACAAAAAAATTAGCCTGCATGACTTGGAAGGCTGAGGCAGAAGGATCGCCAGAGTCCAGGAGGTCGAGGCTGCCGTGAGCTGTGATCCTGCCACTCTGCACTCCAGCCTGGGCGACAGAGTAAGATCCTAACTCAAATAACTAACTAACTAATTGAATGAATGAATGAATAAAATGCCGAGCAACTCTACAAGGTAGACCCATTATTGTCCTCAATTATCTAAGGAGAATACTGAGTTACAGATGATTTTAGCAATTTGCTGGTGTTTACATAGGAATGGAGTAAGACTTAAAATAAAGCATCTAGCAGGGCACAGTGGCTCACACCTGCAATCCCAGCAATTTGGGAGGCCAATACAGGAGGGTTGCCCTAGTCCAGGAGTTCAAGACCAGCCTGGGCAACATAGTGAGACTTCATCTCAACAAAGAAATTAAAAAAAAAAATTAACTGGACATGGTGATGCCTGTAGTCCCAGTTACCCAGGAGGCTGAGGTGGAAGGATTGCCTAAGCCCAGTAAAGCAAGGTTGCAGTGAGCTCTTATTGTGCCACTGCACTCCAGCCTGGGTGAGACCCTGATTCAAAAAAAATAAGTAACTAAATAATAAGATGAAGTATCTAACTGCAGAGACAATCTGTGGCTGTAATAACACATACGACTCCCACTAAATAATGTTGAAGTTTTATTTTCTTACTCTTTCTTCTTGGTAGTTCAGACAACATTTTATGGGGGCAGAAAAATATAAGTACAAATACTCTAGAGGGAAATACTGTGAATAAGTAGATGGCCTTATCTATCATTCAGGGTAGGTGCCAGTCCCAAGGCGAGCTATGAATCTGCTCCCAAGAATAAGCTCTACAATGGAAGGTGAAAGTTCAGGATCGTCTTCACCCAAACCACCTGACCTTAAGAACACTAACAAGCCTTCTCTGATGTAGTAAACTGAGAGATCATAGCCATGGAGCTTGACACCCAACCTGATCTCTTTTTGCCAAAGTGATGATAGAAGCCTAAAAGAACAGTGGCTAACCCAGATTCAGAAAGATTTTGGTGGAATGAGAACTGGTTATCCAGTTAATCGACTGGCTTCTCCAAAATGGGTGAATTTAGGCAAAGGTGCCCGGCTTTAAAAATCAATCCAACAGCTCACGTTAAACACAGACAAGAATATCAGTGTACCAGATGTTCACTCCCTGTGTAGAATTAAAGCAGGTTTTGGGGGAAAAAAAGAAAAGAAAAAATAAAATAAAGCAGGTTTTGGCAATATTCCAGCAGCCACAAATCTCTGTTAACTGGAACTTATATACAAGATGCTCATAATTCTTCAAGATCTCTTGAGTGTCTTCTGCTTCTTTACGGAAAAGATAAAACCATGATCCCTGCATCTTTTTTTTTACTTTATTTTATTTTTTTAGTTGGAGTCTCTCTCACTCTGTCTCCCAGGCTGGAGTGCAGTGACATACTCCACAGCTACCGCAGCCTCAACCTGCTGGACTCAGGCAATTCTTCCACCTCAGTCTCCCCAAGTAGCTGGAACTACAGACACACGCCACCATGCCCAGCTAATTTTGTTATTTTTTGTAGAGAAGAGGCCTCGCCAAGTTGTCCAGGCTGGTCTTGAACCCCTGGGCTCAGGTAATTCTCTCACCTAAGCCTCCCAAAGTGCTGGGATTATAGATGTGAGCCACCATGCTTGCTTATATGGTGATTTTTGTTTTTTTTGAGTCAGAGTCCCCCTGTCACCCAAGCTGGAGTGCAATGGCATGCTCATGGCCACCACAGCCTCGACCCGCTGGGCTCAGGTAGTCGATCCTTCAACTTCAGGCGTCCAAGTAGCTGGAACTACAGGCGCACACCACCATGCCTGGCTAATTTTTAAATTTTTTTGTAGAGATGAGGTTTCCCCAAGTTGCCCAGGCCGGTCTGAACCCGGTGGCCTTCCAAAGTGCTGGGATTATAGGCGTGAGCCACTGTGCCTGGCCTGTTTTCTTGTTTGCTTATTTGTTTAAAAAAAAGATTTTATTTTTAACTGACAAATAATTTTATATAATGGTCAGTGCAGTTTGTGATTCATTTTATTCTGTTTGGTTTTGGTCTTGTTTTGTTTTGTTTTTTGAAACAAGGTCTCACTCTTACCCAGGCTGATTTAAAGTGGTGGGATCCTGGCTCGCTGCAACCTCAATCTCATGAACCCAAGAGATCCTTCTGACTTAGTCTTGCTAGTAGCTGGGATTCCACTACAGGCGCACAACACCATACCCAGCTAACTTTTTTTTATTTTTTGTGGAGACAGGGTCTCACTATGTTGCCCACACTGGTCTCAAATTTCTGGTTTCAGTGATCTTCTCACCTTGGCTTCCCAAAGTGCTGCTGGGATTGTAGGTGTGAGCCATCACGCCCAGCTCTCTCTCTACAAATTGCATTTTATATGACTTCTCCTAAAGTCAGAGTGTGTTTCCATAGCCTCCATCTGCTGGGATCAGGCATTTCTTCCGCCTCAACTTTCCAAGCAGATGGAACCACATAGGCGTGCGCCACCATGCCCAGCTAATTTTTGTTTTTTGAGTTGGAGTCTCACTCTGTCGCCCAGGCTGGAGAGCAGTGGTGTGCTCACGGCCACCATAGCCTCGACCTGCTGGGTTCAGGTGACCCTTCCACCTCAGCCTTCCAAGTAGCTGGAACCACAGGCATGCGCCACCATGCCCTGCTGGTTTTTCAATTTATTGTAGAGATGAAGTCTCACCAAGTTGTCAGGCTGGTCTCAGATCCCTAGACTCAGGCAATCCTCTTGCCTCTGCTTCCCAAGTGCTGGGATTACAGGCATGAGCCACTGCACCTGGCTCAGAGTATGTTTATTAACCAGAACCGCCAGGCTAAACAGAAACTGTTAAAAGTCGACAGCAGTGGGTCTCATTTTCTGTTCAGAACAGTGAACTCTAAGTATAACTGGAAGAAAACTATGCCAAAACAGTGAGAGAAAAAATAGCTATAATTCCACATCAAGGTCTATCAGGCATAGAAAATATCACTACTTCTGCTTTTCATATAGGGGGAGCGTCTCCTTCAGCTTGGACATGAAACTTCAATAAAGTCACTTTCTTCTACATATTAAAGCACTAGGATCAGTCTTATTTTAAGAACTACTTGGGAAGAGGGAGGCCAACCAGGTGCGCAGGGCCCCACAAAGGAACCCAGGTGGCTGTGAAGACGTGAATAGAGGCAAGCATAGACGGGCACCTCAGAAGACCTGGAGGTTGAGGTGTGGAGAGGACATATGGGCAGGAGGTTAATTAGTGAGCATTCTTGGGAGCAATACTTGAGGAAGGGAAGGGAAGGAGGCAGGTTTGGCAGAGGGAGGAGTAGGGAAGCCGTGCTGAAGGCCACAGACAACCTCTCTAGGGGGACTAGTACTGGGATAACCTGTTCAGAGTCGTCTCGAGTTCAGGTGATGGGGATACACCTTTCCAACTCACCTCCTGCAGTCACCGGGCGTGGTTCACTCCAGCTGAGGGACGTGACCTCTGACCAGGAGGCTCACTTTAGCTGGGTTGAGTCCCACAATGAACTGACAGCTGAGGACGTCCTGCTGGGAGAACTCCCAGCACCTCACAGCACCAGTCCAGCAACATAAGCACGATCCTTTCCCAGAACCAGTCAAAAGACCAGGCAAGGGTATCAGGACTGCCACCCTTCAAGGTAAGAATCAGGAAAGGACTCCCCTTCCAGCAACCAGGGGGAGAACAGGGCCTCGAAGATGAATCTGTGCTTCACAACAGAGTGCAAACAGGGCTTGAGGCCAGGCCTGTCACAGGCCGGCAGAGACAGAAGAGGGCCAACTGGGGGATGTGGGATGCTACGGGGTAGAGTGTAGGGCTCCGTGTCCTGCAGCTCTCTGTCCTTTCACCCAGGCCAGTTTGACAATCAAAAAGTCCAGAGCACCAGGCGTGGTGGCTCACTCCTGTAATTCTAGCGCTTGGGGAGGCCAATAGGGGAGGATCGCTTGAGTCCAAGAGTTCGAGACCAGTCTGGGCACCACAGTGAAACCTTGTCTTCATAAAAATTCAAAAAATTAGCACACGCCTGTAGTCCCAGCTACTTGGGAAGCTGAGATGGGAAGATTGCCTGGGCCCAGGAGTTTTCAAGGCTGTGGTGAGCCATGATCATGACACTGCACTCCAGCCTGAGCTACAAAGCAAAAAACAAAAATAAAAACAAAGACAAAAAAAAATTGAGGGGTGGATCACTGTGAACATGAGTTTGAATGCTTTTCAGAGAAGGCAGGACAATTTAAAATCCTAAACACAAAGGCTAAGGGACCTGAGGGAATGCTTCTCCTGCCAGTTGCTCACAAGTGGTTCTTTGAGGTCACATCCTATTATCTTAATAGGCAAAGCATAACCCTTCAATGTCAATTAACAGATACATTCTTCTGGTATTTGCGTGTTTACAACCATTGAGTAGTGTCCTTGCAAAGCAGCATCTTGCTATTTTCAGATGCTTAATTAATGGTCTTGTTCCAGAATAAACACATCCTGTGTTAAATAAGATGATAAAAGCTTTTTTTAAAAAAAAATGTATCTCGGTTTCTGCCCTCTCTCCCTTCTTGAGAGTGTACTATTCTTTGCTTAATAAAACTACTCGCTTGTCATGCTTTAAAGAAAAATGTATCTCACTTGGTTTTTGGCCTTGATGGTGGTAATGGTTTCATAGGTATATACTTATCTCCAAACGCATGAGTTGTACACATTGAATTTGCTTTTTATATGTTAATTAGACCTCGATAAAGTGGTTTAAAAAACTATATCTTACATGTCTTTACACCTGACATTGTCTCGCATCATAAAATTGCAAATAATTGTTTTAAACAAAACCATTGTAGGAACGGGTGAGGAGGATGTTAATTCTACCGTTTCTCTGACAACTCATTCAGCCACATCTGGGCGATTTGAGGTCTGCATATACTGTAAATTGAATACAAGATGTTATGTTCTGTCTCATCGTGTACTCTCCTTCAAGAATTTCAAGAGTACTCTCAACATCGCTCCGAAGAAAATTCTTCCAATTTTTTTCTGCTAAGCTTTATTGAAATGTATCTGTTTGAAGTATACAATTAAATGAGGTTTAGTACATTTTGCGGATCCTTTTAAAAGTGATTATCCCAGGTAAAAAAGCACATATTGAGGGTTTCCCAATCATGTGAATCATTTTGATTCAGGTATTTTGGTAGCTTCTGTTTCTAGGTTACCCATTTGTACAGAACTCACAGTTCTTGCTAGTTGACAGATTGAAAGGCCTAGGTTCCCCTGATGACAAATCTTAACAATATTTGGCTGCCACTGCATTATAATCAGAATACTAAGAAATATGCATGGCTAACCCTACTTAATGTCACAGAACCCTCCAAAGGCAGCACACAATTTGTGAAACATTTATAATGTTGCTTACAAGTCTGTCTTATTGACATTATAAGTTAAAATGGTTTATTCCACTGTCAAGAGTAATGCAGTTAGTCATCATTAAATAAAATTTTTTCTGCTTCTGTCAGGTATACGACCTATTGGTCCTGGGGAAAGGAGTCCCACAGTGTATCATTTATAAGTGTCATAAAGTTTGAACCTTTCGGAATACCTATGCATTGGTGTTCTTAAACAGCTTGCAATGTGTTTCAGAAGCCAGTGGATCTAATTTAGCGCTGCTGTGATCCACTCTGAAAATAGCTAGAACTGTTATGTTTCAATTAGCATATCTTTAATCAAAAGCTAAAGAGGGAAGGAAGGAAAAAAAGAAGCAGCAAACGTCTAAGGAAAAAAACAATTACTTGATAGCTTTACTTAAAAGTGTCCCATGTGTGGGACGCTCTGCTGAGCTGTGGGACACGCAGCAATAATAATACGAGGCACATTCCTGAAGGAAGGAACAATCTGTTTTGAGAGATAAGATAATCAAATATAGGATAACAAAGGTTATTTGTGGATTAAGAAAAGTAGATTTATTAAAGGGGAAAAAACATTGTGAAGGCAATGCCACAGCAAAGTGTGTCTGCTGTCTGCTACCAGCAAAGGTTATTTAAAAGAATACATATTTAGGGGGTAAATTACATAGGGAGAATGAAAGTTTCAGCCGGGTGTGGTGGCTCACTCTTGTAATTCCAGCACTTTTGGAGGTGGAGGCAAGAGGACTGGTTGAGTCCAGGAGTTTGAGACCAGCCTGGACAACTTGGCAAGACTTTGTCTCTACAATAAATTAAAAAAAAAAAAAAATTAGCCAGGCATGGTGGTGCGTGCTTATAGCTCCAGCTACATGGAAGTCTGAGGCGGAAGGATCACCCGAGCCCAGCAGGTCAAGGCTGGGGTGGACGTGAGTGTGCCACTGCTCTCCAGTCTGGGCAACAGAGTGAGACTCTTACGAAAAGAAAGAGGGAAGGGAAGGGGAGAAGAAAGATTCAAAACAGCTTGGAGAAGAGAATCAATGTAGACCATAAATAATAGAAAAAGTTTTGTGGAGGATAAAACACAGAAACTGGGCCTAAGGATGGTTAATATTGTTTTTCGTTTTTCTATTTTTCTGAGTTTGAGTCTTTCACTCTCGTCTCCCAGGTTGAAGTGCAGTTGCATGATCTTGTCTACTGCAACCTCGATCTTCTGGCCTCAGGTGATCCTTCTGCCCCAGTCTTCCAAGTAGCTGGAACTACAGCTGCACATCACTATGCTAGGCGAATTTTTTGTTTTACTGTAGAGACGAGGTCTCACCAGGTTGCCCAGGCTGGTCTCAAATCCCTGGACTCAGGCAATCCTTTCGCCTCCACCTTCCAAAGTGCTGGGATTATAGGGTGAGCCATGACGCCCAGCTAGGAAGGCTAATATTCTTTTATTTATTTTTTTTTTGAGTTGGAGTCTCACTCTGTCGTCCAGGCTGGAGAGCAGAGGCACACTCATGGCCACTCCAGTGGTGACCTGCTGGGCTCCGGCGATCCTTCTGCCTCAGTCTTCCAAGTAGTTGGAACTAAAGGTGCACACACGCGCCTGGTTAATTTTTAATTTATTGTAGAGACGAGGTCTTGCCAAGCTGCCCAGGCTGGTCTTGAACCTGTGGGCTCAGGCAATCCACTCACCTTGGCTTCCCAAAGTGCTAGGATTACAGACTGAGCTACCTAGCCCGGCCAAGATCGCTAATCTTCATTTTAAAAGTTTCCAAATTTGAGAATACTTCAATATATACAGTAATAATTTTGATAGAAGTGACATTAGCTGTCACTTTAATAAACTGTCTAAATTGTCTCAGAAATAACATATGAAAAAGAATGTATCCATTCAGTTATACACAGAACAGCGAAGGAGAAAGGTATACAAAGTAGAATGCAAATATCTAGTGTTTCTAGTTGTTCTCATGTTCCTGGGCAAAAATAAGGCCCATAAGTTAGGGAAACCCAGCACGCCAAATTCTTGCCTTGGAGCACTTACTAAGTGGCGCACTTACCAGACTGGTCTCAAACCCCTAAACTCAGGCAATCCTCTCATCTCTGCCTCCCAAAGTGCTGGGATTACAGGCATGAGCTACCACATCCAGCAGTTAAATGTTTTAAATATGATGAAGAAAAAGGCTTTTTTATAGTTTTGAAAGTGTAAAATTGTTCAAATACATAGAGACAGCTCCAGTAAGAACGTGCAATCGCTAAACAATTCCATAGGAATATCTGGTCAACATTTTTTTTTTTTTTTTGAGTCAGTCTTACTCTGTCTCCCAGGCTGGAACGCAATGACATGTTTATGGCCAACACAGCCTCTTCCTGCTGGGCTCAGGTTGTCCTTCTGCCTCAGCCTTCCAAGTAGCTGGAACCTCAGGCACATGCCACCACGCCTGGCTAATTTTTTTGATTTATTGTAGAGACGAGGTCTCGCCATTTTCCCCAGGCTGGTCTCAAACCCATGGGCTCAGGCAATCCTCTTGCCTCAGCCTTCCAAAGTGCTGGGATTACTAGCGTGAGCCACCACACCTGGCTGGTCCACTGTTTATTTATTTATTTATTTTGAGTCAGAGTCTCACTCTGTCACCTAGACTGGCGTGCAGTGGCACGCTCACAGCCACCACAACCTCCACCTGCTGGGCTCAGTGATCCTTCCACCTCAGCCTTCCAAGTATCTGGAACCACAGGTGCACACCACCACACTCAGCTAATTTTTGATTTATTGTAGAGACGAGGTCTCGCCAAGTTGCCCAGGCTGGTCTCAAACCCCTGGACTCAGGCAATTCTCTTGCCTCTGCTTCCCAAAGTTTTAGGATTACAAGGGTGAGTCACCGTGCTTGGCCTTGGTCCACTGTCTTTAACCACGCAAATCTGTTATTCCTCCTTTGGAACTGGTGCAATTACTTTGAAATGACAGACATTAAAAAAGAATCATGGCCGAATGCAGCATATGGAGAAAAATCCAGTGTGGACAAATATATGTGAGAGCCACATACCCCATAGATCATGTCTTTTCAAATCGATGTTCCTGCATTCCATACTGCCCAATAGAACAAAGTTTGTCCTTGACCACTTTAAAGTTTGATTCCTTCTTTTATTACTTTAATCCTTTTAAAAATTCTTCTCTTATAGTCTCTATCCAATTGTCCTATAATCTGCCATCTGAAGTTCTTGGGAGGGAAATTATCTCTGTTATTTATTAAATCTGTTAATGACTAATTACTTTACATTGGTTCCTCAAGGGCTTTGCAATTTCTGATTGTGAGCTCACCGTCAGTGAGGCTTGATTATCCTCCCTGGAGTGGAATGAGGGCAGATCTCTCCAGAAGGATTCACCAGGACAGAACTATTTTCTTTTTTATTTTTCTTCTTTTTGAGTCGGAGTCTCACTCTGTTGCCCAGGCTGGAGGGCAGTGGCATGCCCACGGCCACTGCAGCCTCCACCTGCTGGACTCAGATGATCCTTCTGCCTCAGTCTTCCAAGTAGCTAGAACTACAGGGGCACATGCCACCACACCCAGCTAATTTTTTGATTTATTGTAGAGATGAGGTCTTGCCAAGTTACCCAGGCTAGTCACGAACCCATGGACTCAAGGCAATCCTCTTGTTTCTGATGCCCAACGTGCTGGGATTACAGGCATGAACCACTGTGCCAGCAAGTAGGCGAATTTTTATCCTGAAGGTGAATTTTATCTTGCTGAAAGTTTTGTCTCCTGGAGACAAAAGTACCAAAAACCTCATCTCCTGTCCCACTTGGGTATTAAAAACCCAGCTTAACCCTATGTTTAATGCTGTCAGCGTTAATTATATCTTCCTTACTTTCTTTCAGGTATAGATGTACATTTACCTAGTGTCTGTTGTATGTTGTTCCTATTTCTAGTACCTCAAAGCTAGAGGATTTGGAGTTTCTTGTTCACATACTGCCAGACTCCAAACACCTTTCAGTCCCACCTGTGTGGTTTCTGTCAGTCTAAGGGACTCAGGTTGGCTGTATTTTGTTAGGTGCCTCACTGGGCAACTCTATGACAAATATACAAAATCATTATTAGGTTCAGGGTTTCTCAATGATCTGGAAAAAGTTATTGTTTATTCTTTTCTGGAACCTATTTTATTTTTAATAATAAAGGGCATTTGTAAACAAATTAAGAATGTAACATTGAAGAGGAGATATTTTTGGTCACATTTGAAATGCTAAAAGGCAAAGGCTTTTTGTACAGCAGCCATCAATATCAGCAACCAATGCACGCTGAGTACCTCTTACCATCCTTTGGAGCAGCACTGATAAATTTGAGAGCCTCTTGCTGCTTCAAGGACATTTTCTGAGATAAGAAGGGGAATCAGCTGAAACTTTCTTGGACAGATATTAGAAACCTAGCGCCTCTCAATTATCCCCTATAAGTTCTTCCAAATGCTAAGAAGACTCAATTATTAACTATTTAATTAATGTTTGTGCTACTCAGCATACTATTTTTTGTTTAAATAAAAAAATTTTTTTTGAGTCGGAGTCTCACTCTGTCACCCAGGCTGGAGTGCAGTGGCATGATCATGGCTACAGCAGCCATAACCTGCTGGGCTCAGGCAATCCTTCTGCCTCAACCTTCCAAGTAGCTGGAACTACAGACACACGTCACCACTCCTGGCTAATTTTTTGATTTATTGTAGAGACAAGGTCTCATCAAATTGCCCAGGCTGATCTCGAACTCCTGGACTCAGGCAATCCTCTCGCCTCTGTCTCCCAAAGTGCTGGTATGAGCCACCACACCCGGCTTTTTTTTTACTCAGCATACTCATTTTTTAAAAAAGTTTTTAATTTTAAATTTTAATTTTAAAACTGTGGGTTACAAATTTTTTAATTTTAAAGATGTGGGGTACAATTCAGGGTTAGGTATACAACTGTTCATTATGCAGGTCCCTCCCTCCCCAAGCATACTCTTTTAATTCGAATTTACAATACTGTAAAGTTACATTTTATGTGATCTTGTATGCATATATACACACAAGCATATCTATAATGATGAAGTGCTGAACTGGATTAGCAGAGTGCCTTTATGCCACTTTTATTGGGCTTGGCTCATAGTTTTACTGCTTTATATTTTCAAAGAGGTTACAGTTGCTAAGCCTTGACTGCTCTGACATGCTTTTGTTTGCTGCCATGATTTATTTGATGCCAGAGCCTTGGTCAGTGGCACAGCTTCCAATTATTGCACTCTTCGATGGAAAAGTACTTTCTGTCTTATCATGAACTGCATAATGCTCAAATTTCTTAAAATGCATTGTGGTTAAAAGCAAAAACCACTGGTATATCAGAATATTACTGTTGTTAATTCAATACACTAAAAGGTAATTAATCCAGGAGAAAATACTTACTGTATCCCACCATGTGCCTGATACTAGGTCCAATAACTTTTTTGAGGTATTCTAAAAGATATAAAATACAGACTTCTTTTTTCAAACATTATCATGTATTTATTTCTTTAGAGTTGTGGTCTTACTCTGTTGCCCAGGCCAGAGTACAGTGGCATGATCACAGCTCACCACAGCCTTACCTTCCTGGGCTCAGGTGACCCTTCCTCTTCAGCCTCCCAAGAAGCTAGGACAATAGGCACATGCCACCACACCCAGTTTTTTTTTTTTTTTTTTTTTGGTGACAAGATCTTTCTGTGTTGCCCTGGACTTAAGCAATCCTCTTGCTTTGCCTTCCCCTTGCTGGGATTACAGGCATGAGTCACTGCACCCAGCCTGATTAAATAATTAAATGAAGGAATGAGCATTAAGCTATCAGAGGTAGCTCTGATTCCCGAGATGTTATAAACCCAGTATAGAGTTCTTGAGGGGTATTTCCTCAGAATTTTTCAACATTTCAAAATTTCTTAAAAAATAAGTGAAAGTGGCAGAAAATACTTTTTTTTTTGGAATTGGAGTCTCACTTTGTCACCAAGGCTAGAGTGCAATAGCATGCTCATGGCTACTGCAGCCTTGACCTGCTGGGTTCAGGTGATCCTTCTGCCTCAGCCTTTCAAGTAATTGGAACCACAGGCGTGCACCACCACGCCAGGCTGTTTTTTATTTACTGTAGAGATGAGTTCTCGCCATGTTGCTCAGGCTGGTCTTACCTCCACATCCCAAAGAGCTGGGATTACAGGTGTGAGCCATCATGCTTGGCCAGAAAATACTTAAGCCACAAATTAAATAATACAATTATTTTTGTATGGTTGTCTAAAAAGAATATGCTTGAACTTTTTAAGTCTATATAAGCAGAGAACACCAATTTTATGATGTGTACATTTACAGCTCTTGGTATGAGAATACAGCATTGAATGGATCAAAGATTATTGCTCTCTTTGCAAATCTTCAAACTGACAGAACCTTTAGGAAAAATTTATGGAAAGTTTGTCTTTTTAAAAAGGCCCTGTTTCTATAAATCCTTCCAACGTGCCATGAATAAGGCTGTAAATCACATCACTGACTTGAGTAATGGGAGTTTTATTTCATGAAGCTATGCCAAGAAAACTAGAGGCTTTCATGGATATTGAATCTTCAGTAATATTTAATATCTCTCCACCTAAAAAAGACACATTTTGATACTGACTGAAAATATTTTTACCATAATTTTTGCTGAAAGGAAAATAAATAGAAATCGATGGTGTTAAGTCAAATGGTTTTAAAGAGGATCATCAGTCACAAGCAGAGAAAAAATAATTAGAAGGGATAGAAAATAAATATAACTACACTCACTAAATCAGTGTGGATGAAAGTTCAGATTTTATCTGTAATTGTGATTGGTACACCCAATTCTAATAGACAAATAATGTTGAGTACTTCCTCCTGGATGACTGTTTCAGTCTTGCTTTAAGTTTGACAAAACAGAAAGCAACTCACCTTATTTACTTATTTGCTTTTTCTGAGTCAGAGTCTCATTCTGTCGCCCAGTCTGGAGTGCACAATCACTCCTCACTGCAGCCTCAGCCTCCTGGGCTCAGGTGTTCCTTCTATCTCAGCCTCCCAGGTAGCTGGGACTACATACTTGTCATGCTTGGCTAATTTTGTGTGTGTGTGTGGGAATGAGGTCCCATTATGTTACCAAGGCTGGTCTTGAACTCCTGGGTTTTAGGGATTCTCCCGTGTTGGCCTCTCAAAGTACTGGAATTACAGGTGCGAGCAACTGTGCCTGGCCCGCTCTTTTGAATGTTCCGTTCCTTTTCTTCCCAGTCACATTCAAATATTCTCCCAGGGAAACATGGTAGAATACAGAAGCTAACTTCTCTGAAATCTCAACAGCTGGTGAATCTTGTGGGTAGGAAAGTCTACCTGTTATATGAACACTGAATTTGCACTTACTGGCGAAGCAAGTGAAGCGTGCGCTTCTTAGAGGCAGCTCTGTGTACATTCAGTTAGAAACCCGACTGACATTCTGGGCCTTGACTTTCACAAGTGCTGTGAAATGTCACCAATCTTTTGCTTCAGGTAGTGTCAGAACCTCAACAAAATTGGGCCAGGCATAAAAGAAATCAGACTACAGGCAAAAGTAAACCTCTGATCCCGGAGGTTTATAATCTCCTTAGACCTTCCAGGCACTGTCAGTGATTTGTAAGTGTTTATTTGCACGCTGCTTGTCTTTACAAAGGATTTAATGCATTGGTATCAGAGGCTACATTAATGAAAATTGGAAAGAAACTAATCAAAGGGAAAAATGAAGGTATAGAAGGAGGCCAGGCAAAATTCAGGCCACGGAGCCTTAAACTTGGGGAGACAAACTCGCAAGTTCAGAGGACCAGGGGGGTAATGCAAAGCCCCCCATTTTTCTTCTTTTTTTCTTTGAGTTGGAGTCTCACTCTGTCGTCCAGACTGGAGTGCTGTGACATGCTCCCAGCCACCACAGCCTTGACCTGCTGGGCTCCAGCTATCCTCTTGCCTCGACCTTCCAAGTAGCCAGAACTACAGGCACGTGCTACCACACCCACACTAATTTTTTTTTAATTGTAGAGATGAGGTCTCACCAAGTTTCCTGGGTGAATCTCAAACCCGTGGGCTCAGGCAATCCACTCACCTCAGCCTCCCAAAGTGCTGGGATTACAGACCCGGTCAATCCCCCATCTTTAAAATTGGGTCGGGCGTGGTGGCTCACACCTGTAATCCCAGCATTTTAGGAGGCAGAGGCAAGAGGAATGCCTGAGCCCAGGAATTCGAGACCAGCCTGGGCAACCTGGTGAGACCTCATCTCTACAATAAATCAAAAAATTAACTGGGCATGGTGGCACATGCCTATAGTTCCAGCTACTTGGAAGGCTGAAGCAGAAGGATCGCCTGAGCCCAGCAGGTGGAGGCTGTGGTGGCTGTGAGTGTGCCACTGCACTCCAGTCTGGGTGACAGAATGAGGCTCTGATTCAAAACAAAAGCAAAACCAAAAAAACCCCATGCACTGGCTGGGTGTAGTGGCTCACACATGTAATCGCAGCATTTCGGTAGGCTGAGAAGGGCGGATTGCTTGAGCCCGTGAATTTGAGCCTGGGCAACATAGTGAGACCTCATCTTTACAAATAAATTAAAAAATTAGCCAGGCATGGTGGCACTTGCCCGTAGTCCCAGCTCCTTGAGGATTGCCTGAGCCCAGGAGGTTGAGACTGCAGTGAGCCATGATGGTGCCACTGCACCCAAGTCTGAGTGACAGAGTGAGACCCCAACTAAAAATAAACAAACAAAACCATGCAGGACCAAAGGGCTGGGAGATTGGAGCGATCTTTCTAGACGATATCTGAGAGGTGCTACAAATCGCTCACAGCTCAGCAGGAGGAGTGTAATGGCATTCACTCTTTTGTTTGTGACTATCCAGTCCAGCTGTGAAAAAGAAGAAAATAAATAGGGAATGGAGGAAATTCCCAGGATGTGTTAAGCATAGATGAGGAAGTTAGGAACGTATTAGGCCAAGAAGACAGCAAATTTTCGCGATACGCCATAGGTAGGAAGCGTATGAGGCGCGGGGTGTTCATGAAGTCTTACTTCACCACCCGCTGGTGATGTCCATTCTAGCTCCACTTGTTTTCTTCCCAAAGAGATAAACGAACAAACAAAATCTGCACTGCTGCTCATCAGATTAACTGGCAAGCTATAGCTACTAGCCAGGCATTCTTGCTCCTCTGCTTTTGCTTGGGTTAACATGCTGCTGCTCCCAAGACTTCTGCCACCAGTCCCTAGTCCTTGTCTTCTTTTTTGTTGTTGTTGTTGGGGTCTCACTCTGTTGCCCAGGTTGGAGTGCAGTGGCACAGTCACAGCTCACCACAGGCTCGGCCTCCTCGGCTCAAGTTGTCCTATTGCCTAAGCCTCTTGAGTAGCTGGGGCTACAGGCATGGGCTGTCAGGCTTAGCTAATATTTAGATTTTTTTCTAGAGACAAGGTCTTGCTGGGTTGAACTTCTGAGGTCAAGCAATGCTTCTGCCTCGGCCTATCAAAGTGCTGGGATGACAGCCATGAGCCACTGTGCCCAGCTGGGTCCTCTTCTTTTCAGTCCTGCATTCCTGGGCGACCTCATCCACTTCCATGCCTGCAGCTACCCTGGTATATATACAAGGCTCACCCCCGACCCCATTCCACAGGGACCCATCTGCCCATCCACCCAGGCATCATCTCAATGCCCCTTGAATGCCTCAGTCTTTATATCCCTAAGACAGCTTGTCTGGCTGTATTTCAGCCTCCATGGTAGCAATTTCTACCCAATCACTGAGCCAAAACATTGGGTGTCACCCCAACTCTGCCCTTTCCTCCGGTACCCAGGGATCTCATTATTTTTCTCTGCCCACCATCTCCAGGGATGTGTTAAATTAACACCAATTACACGTGGACCTGAGAGTCTTCAGGGTTAAGACTCAAATGCCGAGCATGATTAACAAGGACCTTCAAGCTCTGCCTTGGCTCACCTCAACACCCTCGCCCGAGTTCTGGACATGATGGAGAAGACCCTTCGCGTCTGGACTCACCTCTTGCCGGTTCCCTGCCTGGGCTCTTGCAGATGCCCGAATGAACCATTGTATTTCTCACACCCGGGATTTTACCATTGCTGTTTTCCTTTGTCAGATGCCTCCTTTTCACCCCCTATTACCCCACAAGTTACTACCCTATTGTCTTCCATTTTATTCTGCTTACTCTTAATCTTTTTTCAAGTTTTTCACTAGATGTTAGTTCTTCTAGGAAACTTCCCTGAAGCCCCAGACTCACCTCTACCCTCACCCTCTATTGCTGGCCCTTATCTAAAATAAGCTTGTGTTTCCATCATATTCCGAGATTCCTCTCTCATCATGCTACTCAGCGTCCCAGAGGAAAGAGACAGTGTGCTCAATTTAGGACAATGCAGGAAGGTATGGGAGAGGAACAGGACACCATCAGGGATGGGGCAGGAACTAATAGTCGAGCTAACCCTAGGCTCGAGGAAATGAGGAGAGAGAGTGGTTACTAAAACCTACAAAGAGAAAGCCATGGAGAAGGGGTGACCTGGTGAGGGGCGGCAGCCTTTGTTTGGGCTGTGACCGAGGCAACATTGTAGGGAGAAAAGTGGGAGGATAACTGTTCTGGTCTTACCCTTCTCCTTTTCCTTTGACCTCATGCCAGGTTCCCCGTTGGCCAAACCCACCAGCAACAAGTAGGCACAAAATGAATTAAAATAAACGTCCAGCTCATCCTCCCAACCTATAAGGGTGGAGAAGGGTAGGGAGTCAATGGGGAGGGACAAAGGGATTTTATTTAGCAAGATCAAATGTCTATTTATTCATCTGTCTCTCTTAACAGGCTGAGTTACCCAAGGGCAGAGAACGTCCCTTTTATATCTGCATCCCTAGTGTCGAACGGACACTAGATACTTTAGGAATGCTTATGGATTGCTTCAGAGAATATGGGGACTCGAGCACCAGTAGAATGACTGTGCTCTCTGAGCTAGTCACATCCTTTCTGGAATTCCAGGCAAAAATAGGGAACAGAATGAGCTCTGTGATCTTCATTGCCTGATAAAAGAAAGTGCCGTTTGGTGAGAAGAAAGAAGTACTTTTAGCGCTTAATGGAGGAAGTGGACTCAGTCATGTGACTACTTCCATAAGAGGCGCTCAACTGCACAGCGGACAATATTGTTAACAGTGAAAACAAACCACAGGTGCAGAAACATTCCACATAGGGCCTTTTGAAAATATCAGCCCTCGGCCAGGCACTATGGCTTACACGGTAATCCCAGCAATGAGGGAAGCTGAAGCGAGAAGATCACTTGAGGCCAGAAGTGTGAGACCAGCCTGGGCAGCAGAGGTAGACCTCATCTCTACAAAAAATTTTTTAAAAAATTAGCTGGATGTGGTGGTGCATGCCTACAATCCCAGCTACTCAAGATGCTGAGACAGGAGGATCACTTGAACCCAGGAGTTTGGGGCTGTGGTAAGCCGTGATCGTGCCACTGCACTCCAGCCTGAATGACAGAGTGAGACTCTAACACAAGAAAACAAAAAATTAGCCCTTGAGGAAACCAAAGCTATGTTACTAAAAAGCAACCTAAAGGTGAACTGAGATAATGTTGTCCACTTTGATTGATCTAAGAACATCTTGCTAAAAAAAAGTGCCTAAGGATCAACAGAGAAACTCACACTGGGAGACCATGATTTCATTAGATGCAGAAGCCTGGGTTTCTGAGTGACTATGTGGAGTCGAGTCCTCTCCTATACTCTGTAAAGACATAGATCTTTAATATGTTAAACCTCTGAGATTTGTTGGGGTTTATAGCAACGGTTATTTTACTCTGGACAATCGAGCTATAAACTCTACAATTGAACTATGCATGGTGGAACACATCTATCATCCCAGTTAAGGTAAGATGGGAGGACCTTTTGAGTTCAGGAATTGGAGGCTACAGTGAGCGGTGATCATATCACTACACTACAACCTGAATGACAGAGTGAGACCCTGTCTCAAAAAATAAAAATAAAATAATATGTTAAAATCTATACTTGGATTTGTTTAAAATGCTATCACTATGACTATTATAACACATAACTGATATCATGTGTTTTAAAAAAGTGTTTTGGAAGCTTTTTTCAGCTGGAATCTCTTAATTTGTGGATTCTTACATTGTTGTCTTCTGTTTGTGAGATATCTTTCTGAACCCTGTTTGCTTGGAGCATGGAAGAAAACAAAATACTCAACTTTCTGATGCATTTTATAGAGTACAAAGTCCTGTTTCATGCACTATCACTTTAGATTCTCCCAACAACTTTGAGGAATATGCAAGAGCCTATTATCATACTCATTTTCCAAGCGATGAAATCGAGACTAAGAAGTTCACGCATAAAGTATAAATAGGCTGGGTGTGGTGGCTCACACTTATAAGCCCAGTACTATAGGAGGCCAAGGTGGGAGGATCATTTGAGGTCAGGAGTTTGAGACCAACCTGGGCAACAAAGTGAGACCTCTCTCTCTATTACAACTATCGATAAATAGGTTTTAAAAATAGTGTAAATAACAACTAATTTACAGAGTTATTTAAAGATTAATCAAAAGAACCATTTGGTCTGCCTGGAATCTGGTATGTGTTAAGAGGTAAGTTTCCTGAACTTTTCTAACTTTGTATAAGTTCATCTATTTCTGTACAACAAACCTCCCTGAAATAATAACTTAAAGCAATAACAATCATTTATTTTGTTCACAGAACTTGAGCTGGAAGATATAAATAACTGGAGGCTGTGGGTGGGGCTGGACATCTAGCTTCCTTGGGCGTCTCCATGTCTTTCTGTGGTCTTGTCACATGTCTCTGTACACAGTGGCCCCAGGGTAATCATGACATTTTCTTAGTAGTCAGCAACTAGGGTCAGCATATGTTCATGGGGAGGGAAATTAGACTCCACCTCTTGATTGGAGAAGAGTCAAAGAATTTGCAGACATGTTATTAAAGGGCCACAGTTCCCCTTTCTAAAATGCTTGCCTAAATTAGCGCAGACGTGAAGCTTGAGGGTAAGTGACTCATCTAGGGTCATTCCACTGTTAAATGGTTCCACCAACACTAGATTCGATTTTGCGATTCCAAATTTCATGCTCTTTTTCGCCACTCCAGAAAATGTCCTGTGACCAGCAGTATCTAATGGGGTAGGTAGGAAAGATGCATCAGCCACCAAATAGATTCAATCTTTTTAATTACCTTGGAAAACACATATTTATTTTGCAGAAAAAATATTACCCAACAAGTAGTCACCCATAAACACCTTCCGACATCTGTATTTTCATCTTTTCTCCTAACATATGCATCCATTTGCATTTTTCCCAGATAAATCACTTTTGGGGGGTTATTTTTGACAGTATTTCTTGCTTCTCAAGATTCTTTTGTATTAATTCTCAAACCCACTATCTCAGTTATTCCTACCTCCCAATTTGGAGACTCCATTATCATGGTCCTGAGCCCTTTCTGTGGGTCATGAAATTCAGTAATCTTTACATCTAGGGTCTGCCATAAGGCCTGAGGGGCATTTGTTTGTCAAGAGGCCAGATCTCCACATTAGAAAATTTCTGTTGAATCAGAGAGCATTTGAACCATCCCAGTAGAGAAAATCTGGGGATTTGAACAACCATGTGGACCTGAAATCCCAACGGGTTCATGTATCAGCTTTTGTAATTCTAGGCAGTAAAACACATTTCCCTTTAGGAGCTTTTCTCCTTTTGGGGTTCCCCAGCAGTGGGATGTGAGGAATCACCCTTTTCATGTCCCCACAGAGACACTTGGTTGAGAAGCAGAGAAAATGGGTAAGAGGTCTCGGTGGGGATGGAGTCTCTGTGTAGACCAGTACTATCCTCAGAAATCCAATGCAAGCCATGTAGTTACTGTTATACCTTCTGGTAACCACATTTTATTTTCTTCTATTCTTTTCTTTTCTTTTTTTTTGAGTCAGAGTCTCACTGTCGCCCAGGCTGGAGTACAGTGGCATGTTCATGGCCACTGCAGCCTTGGCCTGCTGGGCTCAGGCAATCCTTCTGCCTCAGCCTTCCAAATACTTGGAACTACAGGCACATGCCACCATGACTAAATTTTTTGTGTTTTTTGTAGAGATGAGGTCGCTCCAGGTTGCCCAGGCTGGTCTCGAACCCCCTGGCTCAGGCAATCCTCTTCCCTTGCCTCTCAAAGTGCTGGAATTACAGGTGTGAGCCACTGCGCTGTCTAGTATCCACATTTTAAAAGTAAAGTGGTGAAACTGATTTTAATAATTTATCTTATTTAATCCAATATATCCAAAGTACTATCATTTGAATATGTAACTAATATAAAAATATCCCTAAGATAGTTTTCATTCTCATTTCCACATTGACTTGAAATTTTTTCTTTCTTTTCTTTCTTTCTTTTTTTTTTTTTTTAGGGTCTCTGTCACCCAGGCTGGAGTGCAGCGGCACGATCACTGCTCACTGCAGCCTCAAACTCCTGGTCTTCCGCGATCCTCCTGCCTCAGTCTTTCGAGTAGCTGGGACTAGAAATGTGCACCACTTCACCCAGCTAATTTTTTACGTTTTGTAGAGGCAAATGCTGCTAAGCCTGGTCTCGAACTCCTGGGCTCAAGCCGTCCTCCAGCTTTGGCCTCCCAAAGTGCTGGGATTACAGGTTTGAGCCACTGAGCCTGGACACGCCTTGGAATCTGATGAGTGTTTTGTACTTACACTTCATTTGGGACGAACTGCATTTCAACTCATCGAAAGCCAATAGGTATTGGATAGCACAAATAAACCCCAACCCTTTCTTCTCTTGTTGCATACCTTCTTACCTGCAGACCTCAGTTCAAAACACCAGGGGAGGGATCCCATCCCATGAGGCCGGCTTCCTTCCTGCTGTTCTTTCCCACTAACCTGATGTGTTGTCAACATAAAATTCATCTCTTTTAAAATGATATTAGCAGGGTGACTGTCATCCCAGTGTGGACCTGAAATCCCAGAGGGTTCATGTATCAGCTTGTGTAATTCTAGGTAGTAAAACAGAATTCCTTTTAGGAGGGAAAATTTAGATTGCTTTAGGCTAGGAGTTCGAGACCAACCTGGGCAACATAGCAAGATTCCCCACTCCACCCCCACCCCTGCTACTTAAATAAATCAGTCTGATGTGGTGGCGTCTGTAGTCCCCGCTACTCAGGAGGGTGAGGCGGGGATCCCTTGAGCCCCGGCGTTCGAGGCCCCAGTGAGCTAAGATCGCGCCACCCTGCCCTCCAGCCTGGGCGACACCAGCGAGACCCTTTCTCTCGATACATTTTTAAAAAATCATCATCTACGGTTTCCGCCAGAATGCAGGTTTCCCGGGGCCAGAGGTTTTGAAGAATCTGGTTTGCTCCGTGTGGCTTCCGCGCGCCCAGCCCGGTGCCCGCGCGCGCCGGCCTCGCAGGACGGGTGTGCGGGGCCGGGGGGCCCTCGCGC
>NW_007249752.1:263207-282047 GCF_000164805.1 Carlito syrichta | reverse complement strand
CGGGTTTCACAAAGGGTGTTTCCCCCCACCCCGCGGGGAGGAGCCGCTCCGGAGACCCGGGCCCCGGCGAGCGGGGCCGCCCCGGGGAGCGCCGCTTCCCTTCGGGTCGTCATTTTCTGAGCATTGCCAGCTTCGCCGGTTTGTTTGTCTTAAAGGACTGGAGGCCGATGCATGAGGGGCCCGCGGAGGCGTCGGAGCGGGGGTGATGGTTTGGGAAGCGGAGCTGACGGGCGCTGGGCGTTGGTGAGGCGTGACAGGTGACCATGACCGTGTTCAGGCAGGAAAACGTGGACGATTACTACGACACCGGCGAGGAGCTTGGCAGGTAAGCGGGTGCCGGAAGCGCACGCTGCTGGGCCTGGAGACAGCATCATGATGGGGCGGTGGGTGGGAAGCGGGCGCAGTTTCCATCAGGCGTCTCCCTCGCCCTCCCTGGAGATGCGCAAGCAAATCGTGCGGAGTCCCTAGCCCGGCCAGGGCCGGAGCACAGAAACCAAGCGCCTGATCCAAGGGGCCGGGAGTGGAGGCGCTCCACAGTGCACCGGCCGGAGCCCCTGGGCAAGGACAGACGTGATCGTGTGCCCTAACTCTTGTCAGCTTTTGCCCTTCTGAGACACCGCGAGGCAAACGCTCGGCTTATAGTTGCAGCCGGAGTTGGGTGTGATTTCAACAGAGAGAGTGGACTGATGCATAGCCTTAAAAAAAATCTGAATACTTTCCCTCTTTCTGAATTTCCAGTGTAACACGAGCAAGGATTGGGAGTAGGTGGTAAATGGAGGCTTTCCAGATGTTTATGTTGAGCTTGGGTTTTGAAACTTCTCCCAGCCAGGAATTTAATGACCCAGTTGGTGTCGGTGGCTGCTTCAATTTCGTCGACGATGTTAAATTTTTAACAGATCAATGAGAGTCTAATATGGCTATCTGGATTCAGAGCATACTTCCCCTGCTGTAGCAGCTGTGATTCTCAGTGTCCAATCTTTCAGTTTATGGGTGAACAAAGAATTATTTCTTTGGGGGGCGTCTAGGGGCGGATTGCTGCTTCCTCTGACTGGGTATTTTGCGTAGTGTGAGGAGCTTGGATCTCCTTGAGCAGAAAACCCAGCTTTCAGACCTAAATTTAAAATTCACTTCATGGGATTTGACTGTGTATGTGTTTGCATTGTTAGGGAAGTAAGCAAAAGGATCTTTAAATCAACAAACAAAACATGTATTTACTTACACGTGCACTGAAATATGTATTTTTCCCATACACACCTGATATCCTGATACGAAGATTCCGTTTTCTTCATGGAAAGGAAGTTTTAAAGCCCCCACATTCTAGATTGCCTGACGAGAATTATGAAAGCTGAGCTTAGCTTTTAAAATTTTTTAAAAATTCAAGTGATAGTACAGAATGAAAGCGGCTTTTAAAGAATGACTGTCAGCATATTTCTCTGTATGTTTAGTGTTGACAGAAAACAGATAGGAGCCGGGACTGAGGGGACGCTTACTATACATTGAAGATTTAGTGAGCGAATAAGAAGGAATCTCTCGAAAAATCACATTTCATGGACATGGTTAAGATTAAGGTTTAAGAGCGAGTGGTTGAACTACCTGGTTTAACTGGAATTAACTCACTTTTTCCTGTGATTTTTAGCAGGACAAGTGGTATACGGAGTTTTCCTTTGGGACTAGGAAAAACAACAAGGTGAAAAAGTACATTTTAATTCCAATTGTGTAGTGTAGCCAGATTACATAAATTTTGTTATAAAGGTGACTACAATTAGGTGAGATGATTATTTTATTGCTTAAGTTTATTGACCTTTTTCTTCATTGTGAGCTTTTGGTAGAATCATGTGTGAGAAAGAAAAAACCATAACAAGGCCTCCCTGTGGCTGGCGAGGGGAGTTTGTGATCTTTATTTCGTGGGCGTGATGACAAGGTTTAGCTCATTTGTCACTAGCGTTTTGCTTTGATTTTGGCTCTGTGTACATTTCAGTGTATAACTTTCTCCCACTGTGCAGGACTAATTGACAAGTTGTTTACTAAATAATTGATGTGACCTAGGAATTTGAAATAAGTACTCTGAGAAACTGGGAGTTGGGCGTTTTAAAAAATAAAGTAGACATACCCATCTATCTTGTATAATTGGTAGCGTTTTTGCTAAAATGAAAAAGGGGGAGGGGTGCATGGTTGATGTTGGAGGAAAGTTTTTCAAGTCCAGTGATTTTATGTCTGCCTTGTATTTCGTCCCTTCCCGAAAACAAGTGCGAGATGGACACGTGAGAAGAAGTGTATGTGGCGTCACATGTCACTGAGAGAAGACTGGGAGTAGAGGCAGGAGCTTAGTGGCAGAAAAATGGAGATGGGCAGGTATTTGGCACAAATGCAAGGTCATTCTAAGCAGTGAGTTCCAAACCTCTAAGCAGCGAGTTGTCAGCAGGCCAATATCTGGGATCTGAGACGTTACCTACAGATTTTTAGTGGTACTTCAGTACTACTACTCACCTTATAAATGTGGTGAGAGTCCATACCTGAAGGAGAGAAATGGGTTTTTAAAGTAGAATATCGTGTTGTTATTATTAATACTGTTTTGCATTTAGGAGAACTGAGAGAATATGTATGTGCAGATGTGTGTCTGTGTGTACTGCCCAAGCCTTCTGTAAAAACTCTCTGTCAGCTGTCAACTTTATAAAGTATTAGTTATTGCTGCATTGGTAGAGCTGATGGACCACTGGACAGATACCCCGGTTCTAAACCTGGCTCTGCAACTTGCTAGCTTGACCGTCTCGAGCAGTTCACTTACTCACTCTGACCCTCAGTATCTTCATCTATAAAATGAAAGTCCTGGTGCTTATTTCATGGCTGTTGTGAAGATCAGTTAATCTAACTTGTAAATGTATTTTATCAGCAGTAAAGAGTTAAACAAATAAAGATATTATCTGTAGGACTGGCCGAGACATGTGGGTGTGCCTGGCAGGCTAATAACTTGGCCTGCAACTCAATATTCTTTAAATATCTGTTTACCAATTTTGGGAGGGAAGGCCTTGTGGGAAAAGGGTCACAGCGAGACCCGTTGCTGACAGCATTTGGCCTCCACTGTGACTCTGAATAATGCAGCTCTGGCCTCAAACTGGCACCCTCTCCAAGCCGAAGCAAGTCCCTGCAGTAAATGGACCCATCATCTTTAGAAGAGTGTTTGGAGACCTTCAATTCTGGCTCTGGGAGGTCCTTTGGGGTCTCACCCACTGTCCCAGGAGGCTGAACAAAGAACTGCCCCCGTCACGTGTAATCGTCTCTGAGAGGAGTTCTTATAAATGCAGTTTTCTCCACCTCCTATTACACTGGGTTGTCTCAGTGCCCCAGGATGCCCTGGCATCTCTTATCAGTTGGCTCCTTGAGCTGCTGCCGGCCGGCTTACCCCACCGCCGGGCTCTGGTTACACCCTTGGCCGTCGTTCAGCCTAACCTGTGAGCCTCCTGGGCACCTCTCTGCACACAGCTTTTCTGAGGACCTGGCCCTCTTCCCTGTTCCACCGTCTGACCTCACATGATCTTAAGGCCCAAGTCCCACTTCCTGACTATATCCTGCCACAATGATTTCTCCCCTTTAGGAGCCAAATGACTTGTCTAGGACTCTCTTTGTCCATGACTGCCCAGGGACGCATTCCATACTGCTTAATTTTATTTCTTTTTCTTTTTGAGTCGGAGTCTCACTCTGTCACCCAGACTGGAGTGCAGTGGCCGCTCCCGGTCACCGCAGCCTCGACCTGCTGGGCTCCGGCGATCCTTCCGCCTCAGCCTTCCGAGTAGCCGGAATTACAGGCGTGCGCTACCACGCTCGGATGATTTTTTGATTTATTGTAGAGATGAGGTCTCGCTGCCCAGGCGGGTCTCGAACCCGCGGGCTCAGGCAATCCACTCACCTCAACCTCCCAAAGGCGCGGGATTACAGGCTGAGCCACCGAGCCCGGCTTATTTATTTTTCTTTTGGGTTGGAGACTCACTCTGTCACCCAGGCTGGAGTGCAGTGGCACGCTCATGGCCATCACAGCCTCGACCTGCTGGGCTCACGTGATCCTTCCACCTCAGGCTTCCAAGTAGCTGGAACTACAGGCATGCGCCACCACTCCCAGCTAATGTTTCTTGATTTATTGTAGAGACGAGGTCTCACCAAGTTGCCCAGACTGGTCTCAAACCCCTGGGCTTAGGCAATCCTCTCACCTCTGCCTCCAAAGTGCTGGGATTATGGGCGTGAGCCACTGCGCCTGGCTCCATCCTGTTTTATAGTATTATTAGTGTTGTGTCACTCCTTGTCGTTGGCTTTGGGGTGTGCCCTGCAGTTCAGTGTTGCTGTGGCTCTCTCCAGGGTGTGTAGCGTGCTGTATAATACTGGTAGCTCTATGTTTGTGATGGCCGTCAGGATGGAAGGCCAGTACAGTTTTGAGACCAAAATGGGGTTGTAAGATGTAAACGATTATGAGATGCTGATGCTGTGAGAGAGGCAGTGTGGCGTGGAGGAACCTCGAGATGCTCATCTGGAAAGTGGGGAGATGCCTACCTTTGTAGCTGTTGTGAGAATTAGAGGCAGTAGCTCTAAACATGTGACATGTAGTCACTGCCTAATTTATACATTATTAATAACCATATAATTATTATTAATGGCCAATAATTTATTATTAATACCTAATATATACATCATATATATAGACACACATTATATATTTATGTATATTTTAGAGACAGGGTCTTGCTCTGTCGCCCAGGCTGGAGTAGAGTGGTGTCATCACAGCTCACTGCAACCTCAAACTCCTGGGCTCAAGTGATACTCCTGCCCTGAGTAGCTGAGACTACAGGCGTGAGCCATTGCGCCCAGCTCATTTAAAAAATTTTTGTAGAGAGGAAGTCTCGCTATGTGGCCCAGGCCGGCCTTGAACTCCTGGCTTCAAGCGATCCTTGATTACAGGTGTGAGCGACCTTGCCTGGCTTCTCATGTATTATTTTTAATACTTTCTCCATCACAACATTTACCACGTGGCAGAGTAATTGCTTATTTGATTATCTGCTTCTTCCTTATGAGGCCATGATCTTGGACTTGTTCGTTGTTATGTCTCTATTGCATAATTAGATACATGACGCTTAGTAGGTGCTCATGAAATGCATGTTGATTGAATGAATGGGTCAATATATATAAAGCACCATGGAAAAATTTATCCCATATGCCTTCAATAAGTGATGGCTATGGCAGAGATGAACCCTTAGGGTGTAACGGTTGCAGCTCAGCAAAATAAAAACTGCTTTTGTTTTGCATTTTCTGTGGCCGCACAGTAATGAGCACAGCAGCCAAACTTTCCAAGCACAAGATCAGTTTTAAACAAAACAAATGAAGTAGAGCGTTAAATATTTTACATTGGTTTGGATGGTGGCTGGAAGCTAATAATTCAAACTTAAAATGTTCTCCTTTTGGCATAAAATCCATAGGCATTTTAACTGAAGTAAGAAATTGACCTGAGCCCTGATAGTTCAAGTCAGGGTTTCCTGTGGCTTTGCCAGAAGAACTGTGGCAATCTCGTGAGGCTTGGACCAGGGGTGAGACTTGTTGCTGTGTTTTCTCTTTAGAAGTGGGAACCTCAGGCCACGGATGGGTTCCTACATTCTCACAGGACTGTGCTGAATGCAATTTTTTTTCTCTGCTTTTTTTTGAGTTGGGGTCTTACTTTGTAATCCAGGATAGAGTGCAATGGCATGATCACGGGTCACTGCAGCCACGAACTCCTGGGCTAAAGTGATCCTCTTGCCTCAGCCGCCCAAGTAACTGGGACTACAGGTACGTGCTACCACACCTGACTAATTAAAAAAATTTTTTTTTGTGGAGATGAGGTCTTGCTATATTGCCTAGGCTGGTCTTGAATTTCTGGCCTCAAGTGATCCTCCAACCTCAGCCTCCCAAAGTACTGGGATTACCAGCCTGAGCCATCGCCCTGGCGTCTTTGCATTTTTACCTCAGAATGTACTCAGATGTTTCCTCTGATAGGAAAGGCAAAGTTATAAGAGAGAAGTTCAGATGCATAGATTAGAGGCAACGGTTAATGATTTTAAAGCCATGTGCAATTTAGGAAGGTCTAATAATAGGACTCCAGGATGTGAAGGGATGGCACGGTGGTGATCGTGCATGGCAGTTTGGCTGAGTGCCTGCTTGCTGGCACTGGGAGTGTGTGGCTGAACCATCCACAGGCAACGTTCAGGTTCAAGGGGGCCAGGAATGAAGGGAGTCAAGGTGCTTATTGATAGGGAGGCCAAGGAACATTGAAGTTGACTTCTTGTTCTCCCAAGCCCTTTCACCCCAAACTTGTATCTCATTCAACCTTATAGGAGCTTTAAAGGTCCCATAACATGGGCATGTTCCTGCATAGCCATGAAAAACTGTAAATTTACAGAGACGGATGCTCAGATTAATTTCTTTCTTTCTTTCTTTCTTTCTTTTTTTTGAGTTGGAGTCTCACTCACTCTGTCACCCAGGCTGGAGTGCAGTGGCATGCTCATGGCCACTGAAGCCTCTACCTGCTGGGCTCAGGCAATCCTTTTGCCTCAGCCTTCCAAGTAGCTGGAACCACAGGTGTGCACCACCATGCCCAGCTAATTTTTTGATTTATTGTAGAGACGAGGTCTCGCCAAGTGGCTCAGGTTGGTCTCGATCCCTGGGCTTAGGCAGTCCATTTGCCTCAGCCTCCCAAAGTGCTGGGATTACATGTGCAAGCCACTGCGCCCAGTAGATTAATTTCTGTCTCCCCGCCCCACCCCGAGTCAGAATCTCACTCCAGCCTGGAGTGCAGTGGTGCAGTCACAACTCACCACAGCCACGACTTCCTGAGCTCAGGAGACCCTTCTACTTCAGCCTTCTGAGTAGCTGAAACTACAGGCATGCACCACCACACCCAGCTAATTTTTTAATTTTTTTGTAGTGATGAGTTTTTGCTACGTTGCCCATGCTGATCTCAAATTCCTGGGCTCAAGCGATCCTCCCACCTTGGCCACCCAAAATGCTGGGATCATAGGTGTAAGCTGCTGTGCCTGGCCTTAGGTGAATTTCAGTACAGTTTTTTTTTTTTTTCATTATTCAAGGGGGATTGGTTTTAGGACTTTGGAGGTCACCATGATCCACAGGTGCTCAAGTCCTTTACATAAAATGGTGTCGTATTTGCATGGAAACTACACAATCTTCCCATGTACTTTAAATCCTCTCTGGATGATTTCTAATATCTAAGACAATGTGAATGCTACATACATAGCAGTTATGCTATCTTGTTTAGAGAATAATGACAAGAAAAAAAAAGTCTGCCTGTATTTAGTGTAGGTGCAGTTTTTTTCCCCTGCATATTTTTGAGCCAAGGTTGGCTGATTCCATGGAGACAGAGGGCGACCGTCGTCATATACAGCTGTTATCAGGAGAGGCAGCATTATCTTTGTCAGTTTGCCCTCTTCTCCCGGCAAAGTTGTAGTCCCTTGAAGGCACAGAGCAGTTCCTTCCTGGTGAATGGCAGGTGCAGAGGGCAAGGGAGTCGGTGGAGAGGCACAAAGACTTGCTTCTGGGTCCCTGCTGAGATGGTGCGGGTGTCGGATGGAAGAGACAAGGTCAAGGTTATGTTACCTGACTCAGCAGAAACATGTGTTAGGAGCGTTCATCCTTAATTTCAGCCAACTGCTATGTGTACTTAATCTAACTGAGCATTTTTTTTTTCAGTCGGAGTCTCACTCTGTTGCCCAGGCTGGAGTGCAGTGGCACGCTCGCGGCCACCACAGCTTTGACCTGCTGGGCTCAGCCTTCCAAGTAGCTGAAACGACGGGCACGCACCACCACACCCGGTGACATTTTTTTGTGTTTTATTGTAGAGACGAGGTCTCGCCAAGTTGCCCGGGCTGGTCTCGAACCCCTGGCCTCAGGCAATCCTTTCACCTCTGCCTTCCAAAGTGCTGGGATTACAGGCATGAACCACTGCGCCTGGCCTAACTAAGCATTTTATACAAGTGAAATGAAACATGATTTTAGTGAAAGTCTATTTCTGATCGTGGGGCAGAGGAAGTCACCGACTGACAGGAGGGGTGTGGCTTCCGTTGGTGAAGGACAACCCAGAGACCGCAGGGAGTCAGACCTGGAAGAAGCCTGAGTGACCGGCATGTCCGGCCTTCTGTTTTGTCTCCTTGGTGTTTAAGACTGGCTGAGTGGCTTTCTCACGGCTGCAGGCTGGTAACTGGCAAGAGATGGACCCAGAACCTTGGGCCAGGGCTCTTTGGTTATTTGCACTACTTATGATTTGGCAGTTTTTCTTTCTTGAAAGCCAAATGAAGTTGACATTTAAGAGAGGTAATGTGGGCAGTGGTTTTAATGCCGGTGCTGTTCAGCATCTGCATTGGAGAGGATGGTTAGGAGTAATGAGTAAGCGCTTCATGGAAGGTTTTCAGTGGAAGCCCAGCCCAAGGCAGTGGGGTCTGTCCTTTGAACTCTGAACTCTCACAAGCCTTAAAGACACATTGGAACTGTCTTTCCTTTTCAAAATGGCTTGTGCCTTGCTCTTATGAATGGTGTTAGCATGTGGCATCGTTTTACCCACATCTCAAAGTTAATAGCTTAGCTTTTTAGAAAACTCCCCAAACACTTTCATTATTATTTAACTTTTGAGTAAGGTAACATGTTGCCCCGTGGGCCAACCTCTTAAATAACCAATAGTTTCTCATTTCAGTAAGTAGCACGAGTCTGACTAGCTTAGAATTGGTATATGATTGTTTGGGACTTTATACAGAAGGTAACATTTCATTGTTTTTCTCTAGTTTGTTGGGGTAAATTATCAAAACAGAGTTTATCATCTCTCCGCCTAGAAGGAGATGATATGGCAGTGCAATTATTTACAGTAAATCCAATGTATGGGTTTTTTGATCATTCTAAATGAAGTCCTCGACTGGGTATGGTGGCTCACGTCTGTAATCCCAGCACTTGGGAGGCTAAGGTGGGAGGATGGCTTGAACCCAGGACTTTGAGACCAGCCTGGGCAACATAATGAGACCTCATCTCTACAAAAAAAACAAAAAATTAGCTGGGTGTGGTGGTGCATGCCTGTATTTCCAGCTGCTCGGGAGGCTGAAAAGGAAGGATCACCAGAGCCCAGGGGGATCACCTGAGCTCAAGGGAACTGAGGCTGTAGTGAGCCGTGACTGCACTCTAGCCTGGGCGACGGAGCAATATGTCAACTCAAAAATAATAATAATAATAAAAAAAAAACCAGATAAATGAATTTCTTTAAATGTGCAATTAGAAGAGCGTGGAAAAAAAAAGAAATTGACATTTGGATTTCCTACATTATCTAACTAAAATGAGTTTAAACTAACTTTAACTAGTAAATCTTTCTTAGGTGGAACCAAAAGGTATAGCTGTATCCTAGGATTTTACCAAGAAAAGGTCTGAAACCTAAAAGAGTTGGTGTCTTGTTTTCACTCCTAGTCCAAAACAAAACAGGACAGTCACGTGATAGTAACTAATCTCTGGAGATACCTGACAAGTGTAATCCAAGGTGACGCATGTTTGTCACTTTGGTCTTTTGGGGGTGACGGTGAGAGCTGGTGTAGCTTACGAATCACCCTGTGGTCCTTTAAGTGTGATGAGCCTTATCTCTGATAAATGATCACAGGCCTTTCCTTTATGTCCTACCTGGTGACTTTTCGATTATGAACTTGAAAATTTTCATTCAGTAACCAGTCGGACACAACATCCCATACCTGTAATCTCAGCACACTAAACCCAGGAATTTGAGACCAGCTTGGGCAGCATAATGAGACCTCATCTCTACAATAAATTTTTTTAAAAAAATTATCCTGGTGTGGTGGTGTGCTCCGGTAATCCCAGCTACTTGGAAGGCTGAGGTGGAAAAATCACCTGAGCCCAGCAGATAGAGGCTGTGGTAACTGTGATGCTGCCCTTGCACTCTAGCCTGGCCAACAGAGTGAGACTCCAACTCAAAAAAAATTTTTTTTTTCATTCAGTAACCTACTGTGCAGTGAGACATATCACGGGGAAAGGAAGGTTGGAAGAGTGCTGCTGATTTTATTTTCCTAGATGAACACATCGAACTTTGGACGAAGAACATAGTGTTTGAGCGACTGAATGCTTGTAAATTGCTGATCTCTGGGGTGTGAAAAGTTTATATTGATGGTGCTTACATTCTTCATAAGCCTGATGGGTTTTGGCTGGGAAATTTGGCTCTGAGTATGGACTTTTTTGGGGACACATTTTATTTTCTGTCAGAACTGCCTGATTACTCTTATTTATATATATGTGATGAATTGGCTTGTAAATATCTTAAGTACAGTTGGTATTATAATTTTATAGGTTTTCACCTACAAGAATGAATGAATTTCTACTGTGAATAGTTCTGTCTACAGCTAATTGCTTCCTACTTTTTTTTTTCTTTTCTTTTTTTTTTTTGAGTAGGAGTCTTTCTCTGTCACCCAGGTTGGAGCACAGTGGCATGCTCACAGCCACCACAGTCTTGCTAAGCTGGGCTCGGGTGATCTTCCACCTCAGCCTTCCAAGTAGCTGGAACCACAGGCATGCACCACCATGCCTAGCTAATTTTTTGATTTGAGACGAGGTCTTGCCAAGTTGCCCAGACAGGTCTTGAACTCCTGGACTCAGGCAATCCTCTCGCCTCCACCTCCCAGAATGCTGGGATTATAGGTGTGGACCATTGTGCCTGGCTTGCTCTTTTTTCGGTCAGGGTCTCACTCTGATACCCAGGCTGCACGATGATCACAGCTCACAGCAGCCTCAACCTCCTGGGCTCAGGCGATCCTTCCACCTCAGGTTACTGAGTAGCTGGGACTACAGGCACGTGCCACCATGCCCAGCTAATTTTTTTTATTTTTATTTATTTTTTGAGTTGGAGTCTCACTCTGTAGCCCAGACTGGAGTACAGCGGCATGCTCCCGGCCACTGCAGCATCAACCTGCTGGGCTCCAGCGATCCTTTTGCCTCAGCCTTCCTAGTAACCGGAACTACAGGCGCGTGCTACCACGCCCGGCTAATTTTTGATTGATTGTAGAGATGAGGTCTCGCCAAGTTGCCCAGGTGGATCTCGAACTCACAGGCTCAGGCAATACACTCGCCTCGGCCTCCCAAAGTACTGGGATTACAGGCTGAACCACCGAGCCCAGCCAATTTTTATAAAGATGTGGTTTTTCTTTGTTGGCCAGACTGGTCTCGAACTCCTGGACTCAAGCAATCCACCACCTTGGCCTCCCAAAGTGCTGGAATTATAGGCATGAACCATTGTGCCTGGCTGCTCTTTACTTTTGAAACCATACAAACCTTTTATTAATTCATTAATTTTCTGTTGCCTTCGCTGGGAGTTCAGTGTCATGATCATGGCTTACTGCAGTCTCAAACTCTTGGGCTCACGCCATCCTTCTGCCTCAGCTTCCTGAATACTTGGTACTACAGGTGTACACCTCCATGCCTAGATAATTTATTTTATTTTATTTTTTGTACAGGCAGGGTCTTGCTATATTGACCAGTTTGATCTCAAACTCTTGGTCTCAAGCAGTCCTCCTGCCTCAGCCTCCAAAAGTGCTGGGATTATAGGTATGAGCTTCTGCACTCAGCCTAGACTTTTTCTTTTTAACTTAAAAAGATAGTCAGAATTTTTAAGACCTTACTACAGCTCTCACCCCTGGGCCACAGCGTATCATTTTTCAGTTGGAAAAGAAATATAAGCCGGGCAAGGTGGCTCACACCTTAGTCCCAGCACTTTGGGAGACTGAGGCGAGAGGATTACCTGAGCCCAGGGGTTCAAGACCAGCCTGGGCAACTTGGCAAGGCCTCGTCTCTACAATAAATCAAAATATTAGCCAGATGTGGTGGCGCATGCCTTAGTTCCAGCTACTTGGAAGACAGAGTTGGAAGAATCACCTGAGCCCAGCAAGTTGAGGATGAGGTAGTTGTGATCACGCCACTGCACTCTAGCCTGGGCGACAGAGTGGGACTCTGACTCAAAGATAAAAATAAAAATAAAAAAGGTAGGTAAGTCATTAACACCTTTCCCCCCCATCATGAGAAGGATTCCGTTTTCCTCTGAGTTGCCCTATCTGTGTGTCTGCCTGGCACCTCATATGTCTGTCTAGGGCCAGGCTGCATCTGAGGGAGAGTGGGTATGATTTAGGTGATGCGAGACAAAAAGTGGCAGAGGGATATGACAGGAAGGGAAAAGAGGGCAGTGTGGAGCGTTGATTCACTTCCGGTGTTTCTGCCCTCCTTGGAGGAGTTTTTCTAAACTATTTCGCCTCCACTATGGAAAGCTCAGGCTTTTTTGTTTTCGTTTTTGTTTTTTGGCCGTCTGTGGTTTGTGGGTAAGTAGCACAAATGAGTGTCTCTGGAAAATGACGAAAGGCTGCAACCTTTGACGGGTCATATTTAGTAGATGAGAGGGTTCCAAGCTGTTTGGCTTTACGGGAACCAAGCTATGGGCTCAGGACCTGTATGTATCCTATGTAGAGAACAGATTTTTAACAGGTAACTGCCGAGGTTGGAGACGCTGAAACACGGAGAAGCTGTCCTTAGGAATTTGGTAAGGCAAAAGTGCTAAAAAGTTATTTGCTGCCTTAAAGATAATATCTCATTGGCCTATAAATAGAAAGCAGAACCCGCCAGGGTTTCTACTGTACACCTGGGATGGAAATATAGGAAGCTGTCCTTTTTTTTTTTTGCTTTTTTTGTTTTGAGTCAGAGTCTCACTCTGTTGCCCAGACTGGAGTGCAGTGGCACAATCATGGCTCACCACAGCCTCCAACTCCTGGACTCAGGTGATCCTTCTGCCTCAGCCTCCCAAGTAACTGGGACTACAGGCATGTGCCACCTGTACACATATTTCTTTGATTGTGTGTGTGTGTGTGTGTATGTGTGTGTGTGTGTGTGTGTGTGTGTGTGTGTGTGTGTGTGTGTGTGTGTGTGTGTATGTGAAGGTGAGGTTTCACTATGTTGTCCAGGCTTGTCCTGAACTCCTGGGCTCAAGCAGTCCTCCCATCTCAGTCTCTCACAGTGCTATGATTACAGGCATGAGTCATTGCACCTGGCTGGACGTTGTCTATCAACGTTTGCTTTGCCATTCAGGGTCTCCACAAGCAGCGTGTGACCTGCTACTGATCATGCCGGAATCTCCCACTGATTTTGTTCTCAGGGGCTCTTCTGTCTTTGGATAATCACAGTCTCGCTTCACGTGGAGGTGTCCCTTTCTGGCGTGGTTCTGCTCCTGTGTTGTCCACGGGTGCAGTGGCACCAGCGTGCCCATGACCAGATCCTGTGGACTGAGGCCACTTCCGCCCTTTTTCTCATGACGTCACTGTCACTGGACTAGACAGGGTACTTGAAGTTCTCCCATTTAGCGCAGACGAGGGCACCTCCCAGTTCCATCACAAATGCCATCACCTAGCACGTCAGGCGTCTGATCCAGTTGTTTGGGAGAGGAAGTGAATTAGCACAAGTGAAACATTTTCCAGGATGAAATTTTATCAGTCGGTGCTTTCCTCCCCACCCCTCCTTTGGCTTAAAGAGATAAGAATGTTTGGCAAATAGAACATTTACAGGGGAATGTCAGCCTGATGGCTGTGGATGAGCAGGAAGTCCCTTGTTTTTGTTAAATGTGATTTGGGCATTGAATGAGCAGATCCTGTTGTAAAATGTTATTAATTAATATGGATCATCATCTTGTAGGTCCCATCTTTAGAGACAATCTTCTCGTCTATGCAGATAATTTTAAAAATTGCCTGTGATAGAAAGAAGTTAAGACCTGGAGAATAAGAAGCAAATACAAATATGGAATGGGGTCAGCTAGGCATGCTGGCTCATGCCTGTAATCCCAGCACTTTGAGAGGCAGAGACAGGAGGATCACCTGAGCCCAGGACTTCGAGATCAGCCTTGGCAACAGAGTGAGACCTCGAGAGGTTGACGTGGGAGAATTGCCTGAGCCCAGGAGGTCAAGGCTGTGGCGAGCCCTGGTGAGCTGTGTGGAGCTGCGCTCCAGCCTGGGCAAAAGAATGAGACCCTCAACTCGGCCATTGCCTTGCTAAACTCTGGTGTGGACATGTGCTCTTTAGCTATGGCTATCGCCACACTTCCTTGGGGAGGTGAATCTTCTCTCTCCTTTCTCTTCCTCTCTTTAATTTGCTTTTAAATAAACTTTTCTTTCTTTGCCAAAAAGAAAAAAAGAACGAGACCCCCAACTCAAAAAAACAAAAATCTACCTTAGAGAGCAATTATAACCTGGAGAAAAAGAAGCAAATACAAATACGAAATGGCCTGGCCAGTTTCAAGCAACCTCTCCCAAGCATGCCCATGGCTGCTCCCCCAGGAAGCTCTCCTGATTTTCTGTAATTTGGCAATTTGGATTAGGTTACTGGTCACTTTCTGTTCTCCTCGGTTGGCTTATATGTGGGATTCCTGGCTCTCCCTGTGACTTGAGAATTTTCTTGGCTTTTTGCGTCTCTTGTCCTGTTTGGGCTTAAGCTACGCACACAGTCGCCCTTGTCTATTGGGCTCCTTCTGTCAAGTGTGACTTTATCTGATCCATTTTTCTAGGTGTGCCCACCTCATGCTGGCTGGACTCAGTTTATGTGCTGGGCTCCCTGGGTGGGTCCACCCGGTTGTGTTCTCTTTGGATGATTCTTAGGGTTCCCAAGAACCACGTCAACCAGGAATTTAGTAGTGCATTGGAAAGTGGACAGCAAGAGCTATAGCTTGAAGGGACCCATGGGAGAGGAAGAGAGAAGCTTCAATGTTCAGGAGATCTGTGAAGGTAGGAAGACATGCCTTCAAGGAAGCAACAGAGCTTTGTGTAAAGTTGCACCACAGCCAGGAGGAGTCATCTCTCAGCAAGAGTGCTGCTTGGAAATGCTTTGCGGGAAAGTCATCCCGGTGTTATCGGGAACCTGAGACGATGTTAGCCTATAAATTCATGTTTTAATATGGAGTACTTCAGTTCCTGAAAGGGAGATTTTATTTTTCTGGCTTCCTTTTTATTTATTTCTATTTTTGAGTCAGAGTCTCACTCTGTCGTCCAGGCTGGAATACAGTTGAGTGGCACATCACAGCTATCGCGGCCTTGACCTGCTGGGCTCAGGCTATCCTTCCACTTCAGCCTTCAAGTACCTGGAAGTCAGGCGCACCACCACACCTGGCTAATTTTTTTGATTTATTGGAAAGACGAAGTCTCGCCAAGTTGTCCAGGCTGGTCTTGAACCCCTGGGCTCAGGCAATCTGCTTGCCTCCACCTCCCAAAGCGTTGGGATTACAGGAGTGAGTCACCACACCCCGTGACTTAGCTTCCTTTAAAAAAAAAATTAAAAAAAACCACTCCCACCATCTATTTATTTACTCATTTATTTATTTGAGACAGGGACTCATTATCTAGCCCGGACTGGAGTGCAGTTGCTGTTCACAGCCTCAAAGTCCTGGGCTCAAGCAATTCTCCTGCCTTAGCCTCCTGAGAAGTTAGGCCTATAGTCCTCCTGCCTCAGCCTTGCCAGTAGCTAGGGCTACAGGTGCACACCACTGCACCTGCTTAAAAACCATCTTAAGCGGCCCAACAAGACACCAGGAATTTGATCGGGGAAACAGAATTGGTTTTTGTCAAGGATCTTTATGGAGAAAGGAGTCTGCGACGAATGTGGGGACCTAAGTTCCTGACCAGAATGCAAGACATACGGCGGGTCCTGAGGCCCCATTCATTTCTGACACGTACTCATTTGAGATGTGAAAATGAGTGTTTTGCCAAGCCAGAGTCATCCGTGCCAAGAAAAGCCTATTAGGCTGGTGGCTGAAAGACTGGATTGTTAGGATGCACTCAGTGGCAGGGCCCTGCCAGCTGCTGTGGGTAAATGCCCACTTACACGTTTGAGTGCTCGTCCTTGTTTCCCTGGAGTGGGGTTCGGTTTGTTCAGGAAGCATGGCTGCTGAACGAGAGGCTGCGTGCTTTTAAGTGATTCTTCCTGGGCCAGGCGTAGCAGCTCACGCCTATAGTCCCAGCACTTCGGGAGGCTGAGGCAGGAGGATTACTTGAGCCCAGGATTTCAAGCCCAGTCTAGGTAAAATCGTGAGACCTCCTCTCTACAAAAAATGAGAAAATTAGCTGGGTGTGGTGGCGCATGCCAGGATTTCAAGCCCAGTCTAGGTAAAACAGTGAGACCTCCTCTCTACAAAAAATGAGAAAATCAGCTGGGAAGCTGAGGTGGGAGGATAGCTTGAGCCGAGGAGGTTGAGGCTGCAGTGAGCCACGATTGTGCCACTGCACTCCAGCCTGGGTGACAGAGTAAGACCCTGACTCAAAAAAAAGTAAAACTATTAAGGATTCTTTCTGATTCCTTGGTCTTGCTGGGTGGATATCTTTAGTTTGTAAAAGTGATATTAAACTCTGACAAATTTGAATACAGAGTGCCTGGAAATTGTGTTTATAAGGTGAGTTCGGGTAAAATATCAAGGAGCAGAAATACCAAACAAATAAACAGCCACAGAAGTAGGCTGTTAAACAAAGTTATCATTTGAACCATAATATTTACCTGTCATGTATTCATTCAAGGGTTAATTGGACATCTGAATGATGTGGCCCTTGAGCCGAGCCCTGTATCTCAACAAGTTCCTAATCATGTAGGGTAGACAGATTTTCACACAACCAACAATAGTAGACAATGAGATCAAGCATGAGAAAATGTTTTCTGGAGTTTAGGCAAGAAGAGATTATTCTGACTTGGCGGACTCATTTCTTCCTTCATTCATTCAGATTCTTGTGGGGAACATAAGAATATAAATCAGATGTGGGCCGGGCATGGTGGCTCACGCCTGCCATCCCAGCACTTTGGGAGGCCAAAGTGAGAGGATTGCTTGAGCCCAGGAGTTTGAGACCAGCCTGGGTACCAAAGTGAAACCTCATCGCTACAGGAAATAAATGAATGAATGAATGAATAAATAAATAAATACACTGGGCGTTGTGGCCTGCACTTGTAGTGAACCTCATTGCTACAGGAAAGAAAGGAAGGAATGAAGAAAGGAAGAGAGGAAGGAAGGAAAGAAGTTGGGTGTGGTGGCCCGCACTTACAGTCCTAGCTACTCGGGAGGCCGAGGTAGAAGGATCACCTAAGCCCAAGAGGTCGAGGCTGCGGTGAGCTATGATCATTGTGATTATTATGCCACTGTACTCCAACTTAGGCAGCAGAGTAAGACACCAACAAAAAAAAAAAAAATAGGTAAAATCAGATGCAAAGGAAGGATACAAGGAAACTAAGATTTGTTAGAAGCCTACTCTAGACCAGCAGCTGGAGGTAGGTATTGTAATCCATATTTTATAGATGAAGCGATTAGTCTTGGATAATGTGTTTCAAAGGGCAGAGACAGCCCCTAGACTCTCCCACTGTTAAGCCATGCTGGAAATTGGGGATTGGAGGGTGCAGCTCATTTTATGACCTGTTCATCTGTCACTGTCTTGGAAGGAAGGTTAAAAAAATTTTTAAATGTCTAGCATAGGGCTGGCTCATACAATGTGTTCAAAACATGTTTCCTTGCTCATTTGCTCTAAACCAGGGTTTTCTACCTTGGCATTAATGACAGCTTGGTCTGGACAATTCTCTGTCTCGAGGGCTGTCCTTTGCATTGTAGGGCATTTAGCTAGCAGCATCCATGGCCTCTACCCGTTGGGTGACAGTAACAGACGCCACCCCCAGTTGGGACAACCAAAATATCTCCAGACATGGCTAAATGTCTGTTGGGATAGCCTTTCTCCCCTCACTGAGAATCATTGGGATTGAAGTCTCGCTGTTGTCTGTCCAGCAGGGAGTGTGGTGGCACAATCACTGCTCACTGCAGCCTTGATCTCCTGGGCTCAGGCAATTTTTCTGCCTCAGGCTCTGGAATAGCTGGGACTACATGGGTGCACCACCGTGCCACGCTTGTTTTTTGATTTTTTGTGCAGACGAGGTCTCCCTATGTTGCCCAGACTGATCTTGAACTTTTGGGCTCAAGAAGTTCTCCTGCCTTGACCTACCAAAGTGCTGGGCTAAAGAATCAAGACAGATAAGTCTTGACTGATGGCCTTAGGGGAATGGAGGTGGTTTAGACAAAGAAGAGCCTATACTCACTGGGCAGAGATAATGACCGGAGTTTCCTGTGGAATGAGCTAAAGGAAGGTGTGTTGACCTTGGGTGTCCAGAGCTGGGGAGCTCATGCCATCTGAACGAGCATGAGGTCTACAGCTGACATTGTTTGACTTTGGTTTGAATGGACTGTCCCAGGAGTACGTAGTCTGCTGTGTCCCAGAGGTCTGGGGTAGGAGCGATGGTAATGAGACCCAGAGGGCCTGCTGGTCAGACTTTTCATAACACTGGCCTGGGGGTGACAGCTAGCATATTGAATCATCTTTCCTCTTCCATGCTTATCACCATTGTTTTTACATATCTATTTGTGTAATTACTTTGAAGTGCCATTTCCTTCCTTAAGACTGGAAGCTCCCATGATCTAGCTCTGTGGTTTGTTTTCTGCTGTTGCATCAAGCATGTGAATTGGCCTCAAATAGGTCTCAGTGAACGTGTGAGTGATTTGAATGAATGAGTGGAGGGTTTACATTAATGGTTGGGTTGAACAAAACTCAACATGATTACATTAAACAGAGATACAGATGGAACCAGACAATTAAGTTGGATGGAATAAAACAGTTGCCCACATGCAGCTTCAAGGACACCTGACATGATGTCTACTTGGAGAAGAATCTGAGAGCTTTGGGAATTGACAAACGTCCGGAGAACTGATAGACTTGCGACTGCATTAAGAAGAAAACA
>NW_007249752.1:217307-262988 GCF_000164805.1 Carlito syrichta | reverse complement strand
CTTCCGGCTACTCAGAAGGCTGAGGCGGAAGGATCACCGGAGCCCAGCAGGTGAGGCTGCGGTGGCCAGGAGCGGCCACTGCACTCCAGTCTGGGCGACAGAGTGAGACTCCAACTCAAAAAAAAAAAAGAAGAAGAAGAAAACACAACTTTCCATGACACCATGGAAATAGAATGTCCACATCAGAGAGTTGCCGGTCCCTCTGTTTTCTCTGAGGTCACTCTGTGTCTGGGACATGATAGTGTTCAGTTCTGGGTGAGACACCGACAGACCTGGGGGAATTCAAGGAGGGCAAAAGTCAAGGAACCCCAATATCTCATGGATATTGTATTTTGCTTACAATATCAGGTGCCATGTGCACCTTTTTGCAAATAATATCACATTTAATTCCTCAGATTGACCCTTCATGGGGATCGTCTCTTTTAGGGCTTGGCACATTTTCTCAGTAAAGATGGCAAATACTGTATATATTTTTTCGAGTTGAGGTCTCACCCTGTTACCCAGGATGGAGTGAAGTGGCATCATCGTGGCTCACTGCAGTCTCGACGTCCTAGGCTCAGGCGATCCTTCTGCCTCAGCCCCCCGAGTAGCTGGGATTCCAAGTCGTCAGCAAAGAGAACTACAGGGAAACAGCTTCCATGCGAGTCCTCTGGCCTTTGAACAAAGAAAGGTTCCAAGAGGGCTCACCTGCCTTCCTCTCCTGCCCACTCCTAATGACTGCTTCCTGCAGGTTGGTGCCAGCAACCTCCCCGCACACCCCTGATGCCAACTGGGGGTTCACACTCTGGCTGAACTGTCCCCAGCTCTGCCCTTCTCCTTGATGTGAAAGTTGAGGCTCTGTCTTCATCACTATCTGTGTTTCTCTTGTGCCTCCATTGGATTCCACATCTTCAGCGTGCTGCCAGCTTTGTAGCATACACACTGCCCAGCCTCAAGGGCCAGGTCATCGCTGTGGTCTAGGCCACGTGGGGTCCTCCCTGCAAATGCAGGGAGGCCTGACCCTGCAGTCAGGGCTGACCCACCCGAAGGCTCACCCCTGGGCTCCAGGCCAGTCTCACCCCTGGGCTCCAGGCCAGTCTCACCCCTGGGATCCAGGCCAGCTGTGCCAAACCTTGGAGTTTCTGCCCTGCCCTCCCTGCTGAGTGGGTTGCCCTGAGTCGAGGCCCCATGGCTTCCCATGACTGTCTGACCCGTAGCACCCGGCTGCTGTCTCTGACTGTGCTTTTAACCCGCTTAAAAGTGGAGTTTTTTTCAGGTCTAATTTTTCCTGAAAGCTAGAGGACTCCTTGCTTTTATTCTTTTAGGCCCCTGGGTTTCTGCCTCTCCAGCAAGCTAGATGGTGTAGAATGCTGTGTGGCCAGGGGCAGCCCACAGAGCTGGATTATTTCCTCAAACATCCTGTCCTCATGGGGGGGCTTTTGAAGGTTCTGGCCAAGTCTGGGACCCCTGACTGGAGGTGTGAAGAGTACTTCCTAATGCACCCTGGGGTTGGGGCGTTTCCATGTGTGTTGACCAAGGCTGGGGGAAGGGTGGGGAGCACTTCCATGGTGGTGGATTGGAGAAGATTGGGCAGGGGGCCAGGGGCTGCTTTGGAGGGCACCGTGAGGAGGAAAGGCGGGGCATTCAGGGTGTGTCGGGACCCTGAGGCCTTCTGGGGGTCTGCATCTAGGTTACGGGATGGGCAGATACACACTGTCTGGCAACTGAAGGGATCCATACCAATCTAGGGCTGCGCTGGGGTCACAGAGGAAGGTCACCAGCACACGCCACCTTGGGAAAGAAGTACCGTGACCTCCCTCTCCTCCTGTCCCCACCCTCCCACCAGTGCCTGGCACTCGCCAAACCCAGCAGGAACCACCTGAAGGGAGCCGAGGGCAGGGGCGGGGGGTGCAGTGGGCAGGGAGGAACAGATTGCGGTCGAGGGAAGGTGGACAGATAGGACGCATGGAACACGACCAGGGAAGGACATCCACTGGTGACAAGAGTGAGTGACAGTGGGTTGCCTGTGTCACCGCTTCCCATGTGGGTGTAGGTGGTCTGTGTCTGCGTTGTTGACATACCTCCTCTTTACTTCTGGATGTACTGGGCTCCTATTTTATTTTTCTCGTGAAGGCATTTTCCTGAGCCACCCACCTCAGAGGGGTATCCTCTTTCTGCAGACTCCTGGGGTGATTCCTGTTGGCACATTTGTCCAGCACTGAGATGCCCCACTGTTGTGTGTGTGTGTGTGTGTGTGTATGTAGGGAGGGTTGTATATTCCCTAGATTGCAAACCCCTGAAGATGTCATAATTGTTTTTTTCCCCAGCATCTTGCAAAGAGAAGTTACTTAAGAAATATCTGCTTTTTGATGCTCCATTCCATTAGCTGGTCACAATCACAAAATTCTGAAATAAAGGACTGTCACTATAGTTCCTATGGGTATTATTATTATTACTATTATATTTCTGAGTCAGGGGCTCTCCCTGCTGCCCAGACTGGAGTGCAGTGGCAATCACGGCTCACTGCAGCTTTATCCTCCTGGGTTCAGGTGATCCTCCCAAGTAGCTGGGACCCAGAAATGTGCACCACCATGCCTGGCTAATATTCTGATTTTTTTTTTTTTTTTTGTAGAGACGAGATCTTGCTATGTTGCCTAGGCTGGTCTTGAACTCCTGGGCTCAAGTGATCATCCCACCTTAGCCTCAGCTACCAAAGTACAGGGATTACAGGCATGAACCACTGTGCCTGGCCCTCCTGGATTTTAAAGGTAGACTGAAGAATCGCTGAAAAGTTTTTTTAAGATCCGTAGTATGTTTGTGCACGTATGTTCCTCATTGGGATAACCCTGGGCGGTGACAGCCCCCCGTAAGGGTACAAAGTGACTTAGATGGGCCAGAGTGGGATTCAGATGAAATGCCTGTGCCCTTTGTACTGTAGCAAACTGATGAGTTCCTCCAAAGTTAAAAACGTGAAAGCATGGGGGAGATGGGTCTAGTAGGAGTAAAATGTAGCTGACCTCATTTCCATTACAGAAGGGTAAATGTGGCCCAGAGGTCACAGGTACCTGGTGCCGATCTGCCCCCCGGCACAGTTAGCGTGGGTTGGGCAGAGAGCAGCACACATCTGTCACTGAGCCTGAGAGCGGAGGCTTTTGACAACGCAGCTGTTTGCCCTGGAATATTTGTCCTTTAAAAGGGAAAACCTCAGGGACCCGACATTAACCCTTTGCCGTGGCCAATCTAATCTCACTGATGTCAGTCAGTCGTGTCAAATCTTGCTCTCCTTTTCAGTGATGCTTGGAAATTGGGACTTCAAAAAGGAGGAGGGAATTCTTTATATAGAATTGACTTCTTCCCTGATAAATTTTAATTGATTCTCATACCCGAAGAAAGGTGCATGGTGTGTTCCACAAGGATAGGATTTAATTAGGGTTTAAAATTAGTTCTATAGGAAGCGCTTGGAGTTGCACCCAGGGAGGAGAACCAGAGGGTTCCAGTAGAATTATGTAAACGGGTTGATGGAGAAATAGGCTGGTGCTGAGAGTTTGGGAGCTTTGCCAGCATCACAACAAGGTGTGAATTAGCCTTCAGGCGTTTGGGTAGGAAGCAGAGGAACTGCTGGGGTGTGAGGCTGTCAGAGGACCTTGGAGAGCCCAGGCCTCCCTCTCAGACGGGGACTGACACAGCTGGAAACAGCGCTTTTCAGTTCCCTGAGGCTCCTGTTCTTGGGGTTTCACTTCTTCCTGTGATAATGACGAGGTTGAAGACAAGAAGACAGTTGCTTGAAAGTGGAAAGACAGGGGAAAGTTGTTTGGAAGCAGGTGTTTAAATATCAGCTGCTTTGGAGTGGGAGGAATTAGGATACTGGTAACAACTTTATAGGGTATACTATTTCCTTTTAACCCTTGAAGAGAGGTGGGCATGGTTTTCCTATGTTTCTTTTACAGATTGGGAAACCAGAGCTCAAAGAAGTTAAGCTTGAGGAGGTAGAGTTCAATTCAGTGGTGAACTGAAATGTTTGTATGTGTGTATATACCTGTCTGTGGTATACACACACACACACACACACACACACACACACACACACACCCCCTATATACCCACACATATCAATACATGTACATACATGTATTATAAGTTTTACTGATACAAAGGAGGTATAACACAATTTTATAAGTAACAGCAAAATTGCACACTCTTTATTATAAATTCCACTCAGCCAAATGAGTCTCAGAGATTGCTTTCGTGGACTTTTGCTGTGACCAACCTATGGTTGACAATGGTTTGACAAGCAGAGGTGCGTCCCAAGTTAGTAATTCTTTCCCTAATAAAGTGCTGTTAAATCTGATACGTCATCTACTGTTGGACTGTCTATCACCAAACTGTACTCCTTCAGCTGAACTCCATTTTCGCCCTGGCAGTGCTGATTGCAATAGCACCAGCTACCTTTTTAGCTTTTGGGGTTGTTACAGGGATGGCGGCATTGTTTCATTCTGTATCATCAAACAGTGTCCATGTTTAGCAACCAGGTCACAGAGTTCCTGAGGAATGAATAGTTAAGCCTCGGCCCCAAGGAGATGGAGAATGTATGGCTCGAGACTTAGTCGGTATAGGTGGGATGGATGAAGGTTTCAAAGCCGGGACCAGAAGCCACTCCATAGAACTCCCATTCCTGCTCCATGAGGACAAGGTCCTTGGTGGGCAGTGAGGAATCTCAGGAAAGGAGAGGTACCAGAAACCATGTCCTCTGTCAGAACCCAACTGGCAACCCCTTCTCCCAGTGAGTTGTTAGCACTCATGTAATGGGATACAAAGAAGAAAAGGATGATGTCTCATTTAGTGTCCCTTTCTTCCAGCTGTACTTAATCTTCAGGCATTTTTATTCCCTGTCTTCTTGGAAAGGGAAGACCTACTTGTCTAGCATTTTGATGACCTATGCTAGTTGCTTTGATTTGAATATCTGTCACGTCAAAACTTACCTGCAAACTTAATCTCCAATGTGGCAGTGTTGAGAGGTGAGGTGTTTAAGGGATGATTGGGTCATGGGGGGTCTCCTTTCATGAATGGATTAATCCGTTAATGGATTAAAGGGCTGGTAGATTAGTGGGTAATCAAGGGAGTGAAACAGGTGGCTTTAAAGGAGAAAGAGAGACCTGAGCATCGTGCCCTCTGCCATGTTATGACACAGCAAGGAGGCCCTCACCAGATGCCAGCACCATGCTCTTGGACTTTCCAGTCTCCAGAATTGTGAGCTAAAGAAACTTTTTTTTTCTTTATAAATTGCCCAGTCTTTGGTATTCTGTTACATCAATAGAAAATTGACAATACTTAACTAGAATGACCAGTTATAGGGAACAGAGGAGTTATATACTTGTTCTCAGAAAGGTCCTTTTATATCTTTTGTTTTTCTTTTGCTCATGAAAGATGAAAAACAATCCTTTAGATCTTCTACAATAAAATACATAATGCAGTCACATTGTTTAAAAGTCAAAGAGAATATCCTACTGCTCTCCAGTGACTAGTTCCTTCTAATAATCCTTCTTGGGATCATTCTAGATATATTCTTTGCATATTTAAGACAATAAATGTATAAATATTTTCATGTTTTCACTGAACTGTTAGAATATTATACATGTTGTTCTGCACTTTGGCTTCTTTTTTTTCTACCTCACAATGTATCTTGAAAATCATTCCGTTACTGTATAAAAAGAAATGCCTTTTACTGTTCTATGGATTTACTATCATTTACTTAAACTTTTGCCTACCTGTGAACTTCTACGGTTCTTTCCTAGTTTCCATCATAAGAAATTCTGTAATAAATGCCTTTGCATAAAAAGTTAAGACTATCTATAGGATAACTTTCTCCAAGTGGAGTTTCTGGGTCAAAGAGAACTTGCATTTGTCGTTCTTATAGGTATGACCGAGGTACTCTTCACAGAAGTATGTCAGTTCATGATCCCACTACAAGGGATAGAGCTGGCTTCTTCCATGTCCCATAGTGGATGCCTTGCTCTCAGGACCTGGGGTGGGTTGTGGAGCATCTGAGCCCCAAGTCGTTGGCTCAGGCTCAAGGGGCTTAGAGATGAGTTCTGGGTGTTTCCTGGGGTGACAGGGAAAGGGTTGGGAAGCACAGACTTGGGACCTTGAACTTCCGTCTTTCTCAGAGCCTGAACGGCAGATCTGGGGTGGATTCCTGTTGGAACCATGTCCTCACTGGATCCCGGGGGCACCAGTGAGGGCCCTTTCACATCCTCAGAAGTATGAATTGCATGTCCTGGGGTCTCCCTGGCTCCCTTTGTATCCCATGGGAGGCCCTGTGCAAGCAATTGGGATGGAAGGCTGTGTCTTTCTGTGTGTGTGTGTGTGTGTGTGTGTGTGTGTGTGAGAGAGAGAGAGAGAGAGACAGAGAGAGAGAGAGAGAGAGAGAGAGAGAGAGAGTTCCAGGACTTTATGCATCTGTTTTTCAGTGTGCCCAACATCGTGCTTAGCAGCCATGTCTAGGTTGAGGGCCCCTGGTTCACCTCCTCTGTGTCTTTTCCTGTCTCTTCCCCTGTTGCGAGATCTCCAGGGCCTGGGACTGTGGCTACTCTGCTTTTGCCCCAACTCCTGCCACTATGCTTGGCATGTGATGGATGCTGGGAACCCCTGGGGAACTTAATTATGCATCCCCGCTGCCTTCTCCATGGGGTGAGGGGTCGGTTGTTCTGAAGCTCATGACTGGGTTTGAGAGTCCGTTGAGCCACAGGTATACGGACAGTCTGTACGTTTGTTTTTAACATATTAAAATTTATCTTGAAACAGTAAATATTTGAATTCTTTGTTGGATTTTGCTCCTTTTCCCGATTATAACTAGGTTTTTTTGGCCTTTTGAAAGCTATAATTTACATAAGGAGCACACATACTTTTTACTGTTCAGTTCTGAGTTTTAAGTCACGCAACCATCACTGCAATCAAGATGTTCAATAGTTCATAATCCCCCAAATTTTCATGTGAGCCTTGAAGTTAATGCTCCCCCACCCCAACTTTATCTGGCAACCCCTGGTCAGTTTTCTGTTTCTGTAGTCTCTGCTTCTCGAGAAAGACACAGACATGGAATCCTAGCGTATAGACCTTTTAAGTCTGGCTAGCATAACGCATTTGTGATTTATCCATGTGTCTTCGTATATTAATAGTTCATCCCTTTTTATTGCTGAGACATATTCCATTGTATGACTGTGCTGCAGTTTATCCATCCATCAGCCGAAGCACCTGTTGGTTTTTCAAGTGTCTTACTCGTATTCTGACGACTTCCATCCACTGGTCAATGGGAAAGCTTTCTAGAGGGGTCATTGTGATACTAACCAAGTATGTTTGATGTGTCTTATCAGGACAAGCTTTTGGGGCAGCGTTCTCTGAGACATCCTGCGTAATTATACACTGATGGACCTTCCACGGTGACGGTGGTAGTGGTGGTGTCACTGTGCCCATGTCTGGTTGACATCTCACCATTCCGCCAACCTTAATTATTCTCCGCAGCTCTCTCCTGTGAGCGACGTGTTGCCTTTGATATTGGCGCCAATGAGAAACGTTCGAAGAGCATTTCTCTGGAAACTCAGAACCCAAACTAAACCATCTCCAGATGCTGTTTCTACTTCAAAAACAGCTGGAGGATAGTTAGAATGTCTTCCTATTAGATGAGGGGAAGGTTCATTGGCAGTAAGGGCCAGAGAGAAAGGGAAGGGAAAGACCCAGCTGAACATGGGGTCTTGGGTAGGCTGTGAGAGTGGACACTTGGCAGTGGAGGGGCCCAGGATGCTGTGAGTTGTCTGTGATTATTTAGCTAAGGGAAATAAAGTTCTGCACACATTCTGTAAGCATGTCACCCCACAGTGAGGAGAGCTGTGTCTGCAGACTTCCCAGTCAGGCTGTGTCCTTTTGGGTGACCCTCTGCTTCCTTAAGAATTGGTCTCCTAAGCCAGGCTCGGTGGCTCAACCTGTAATCCCGCGCCTTGTGGGGCTGAGGTGAGTGGATTGCCTGAGCCCGAGGGTTCGAGACCCTCCTGGGCAGCTAGACCTCATCTCTACAATAAATCAAAAAATCAGCCGGGCGTGGTTGTGCATGCCTCTAATTCCAGCTACTTGGAAGGCTGAGGTGGAAGGATCGCCAGAGCCCAGCAGGTCGAGGCTGTGGTGGCCGGGAGCGGCCACTGCACTCCTGTCTGAGCGACAGAGTGAGACTCCAACTCAAAAAAAAAAAGAATTGGTCTCCTAGTGACTACAGAAAAACCCAACAGTTGCTGGGCAATGTGCCTATGATCCCAGCTACATGGAAAGTGTGTAGCAAGTCCCCCAAATTCTGACAACCGTTTTAAGTTAAAAAGAAAAAAAAGTTTAGGCCAAGTGCAGTGACTGATGCCTGTAATCCCAGCACTTTGGGAGACCGAAGTGGGAGGATCACTTCAGTCCAGGAGTTCAAGACCAGACTGGCCAACATAGGGAGACCACTCTCTCTACAAAAAAAAATAATTTAAAAAATGATCCAAGCCAGGCTCGGTGGCTCAGCCTGTAATCCCGCGCCTTTGGGAGGCTGAAGTGAGTGGATTGCCTCAGCCCGCGGGTTCGAGACCCGCCTGGGCAGCGAGACCTCATCTCTACAATAAATAAAAAAATCAGCTGGGCGTGGTAGCGCGCACCTGTAATTCCAGCTACTCGGAAGGCTGAGGCGGAAGGACCGCCGGAACCCAGCAGGTCGAGGCTGAGGTGGCCGGGAGCGGCTACTGCACTCCAGTCTGGGTGACAGAGTGAGACTCCAACTCAAAAAAAAAAAAAAAAGATCCAGATGTGGTGGTGCACACCTGTAGTCCCAGCTACTCGAGAGACTGAGGTGGAAGGATAGCCTGAGCCCAGGAGTTTGAACCTGTAGTGGACTGTAACAGCCATTTCACTCCAGCCTGGGTGACAGAGGGAGATTCTGTCTTTAAAAAAAAACAAGGAAGAAAAGAAAATAGGGGGGGAAAAGGCAACACTGGGGGCACTCTGCCTTTGCCCTTGACTTGTGTACTGTTGAGGATTCTGTGTCCTTGGGCAGATCACTTGCCCTCCAGGTCCTCCTCTCTAGGATGGGTCTCTTGGGTCTCTGGGGCTGATTGTACCCTCTCCCAACCCCAGCACATAACAATCTTTGCAACCTTGCTGGGCCTGCAAACCCAGGAAAGACAATTCTGCACTGCATGGGTGTTCCTGCCTCGACCATTGTTCACCAGATGTGCACGGTGACCATGCTCTGTTCAGGCAGAGACTGCGCTGGCAAAAGCGGCTGCAGCAGAGCGCAAATTTGAGCCTGTTCTGCTGGGATCTGCTGGAATTTGCTTTCTGCATCCAGGTGTACAAGGAAGATGATCAGGCAAGAGATCCCCAAAGCCTTAGAACATCACTTAATTAAATAGGGGTGCGGCAGTATTGCCTTCCGTTAACAGATACATCAAATCGCAAACCTCACGTTTTCTTGGGACGATTTCCAAACACTGAGCTTCTTCTTGTGTTGTTCCTGGTTGAATTATTGAGACTTTCCCCAGGTGGTTATCTCACATCCTCCTTTCCTTTAAGTGACGTTTAAAGTACTTCCCCTTTGAAGCACGTATGTGAAGCTGAGAGAAAACCCTAGTACGGAAGTGGTCTTACAGTGAAGACCTTGTCTGCGGGTGATTGTTTACTGGCCAGCATGCAGAAATCATTAATCCTCCTTTACTGCTGCATTTTACTGACTTTGAAATGGAAAATTAAATTTCAGAAACGTACTTGTTAGACATGTGCATCCCACAGTATTTCATATAAATATGTGTCTATATATCGAGATAGATACGTATGCAGTTGGGTTCTATGCATCAAGCCACATGCTAAAGGCACTGATTCTAATGAATAGTGTAAGACTAGCATATTTTGAACACTTGCCTGTATTAATCAGACTCAGTGAGCGTAGATAGGCTGATGCTTTATCCACTGGAAGCTTATTGATATGGTGCATTGTTTCTTGCCTCTTTCTGGAGTACTTTTCCCCCAGAGAGCTATGGAGTTAACCCTCAACTCCTTCAAACTTTTGCTCAGATGTCGCTTTCTCAGTGAAGCCAAACTTGACCCTCCTATAAAAACCATCTCTTACCCTGCACCATACCCTATTTTCTTTTTTCTTTTTCTTTCTTTCTTTCTTTTTTTTTTTTTTTTTTTGCGTTGGGTCTCACTCTTTTGGCCAGGCTGGAGTATACAGTGGCATGATCATGAAATCATGGCTCACCACAGCCTCAACTTCCTGGGCTCAGTTGATCCTTCTACCTGGCATCCCAAGTCGCTGGGACTACGGGCGTGCACCATCATATCCGACTTTATTTATTTAGTTTTTGTAAAGATGAGGTTTCACTATGTTGCCTAGGCTGGTCTTGAACTTCTGGGCTCAAGCAATCCTCCCGCCTCAGCCTCTGAAAGTGCTGGGATTACAGGCTTGAGCCACATCACCCCGCCAACACCCCATTTTCTGCCCAGCTTTCCTGACAGCACTTAGTAGTTCCTAAATTACTTCTGTCATAGCCTTACTAATTTGTCTTTTATGTTGCAAATTAAGGGTGTCATTTATTCTGTGACTTTTTTTTGAGTCGGAGTCTCACTCTGTCGCCTAAGCTGGAGTGCAGTGGCACATTCATGGCCATTGCAGCCTTGACCTGCTGGGCTTAGATGATCCTTCCATCTCAGCCTTTCAAGTAGCTGGAACTGCAGGCACACACCACTATGCCCAGCTAGTTTTTGATTTATTGTAGAGAAAAGTCTCACCAAGTTGCCAGTCTCGAACCCTGGGCTCAGGTAATCCTCTCGCCTCTGCCTCTCAAAGTGCTGGGATTACAGGCGTGAGTCACCGTGCCCATGACTCTTTGGGTAGAGATCTGTGTCTGTTTTATCCCAGCATCCAGAACAGTGACACATGGTAGGCACTCAAAATAAAGTTTCGAGGTAAATATCTGCATATTTCTGGGGATTACATGACGTACTCTTTGGTTATTAGTTTGTATTCATTTCTTTTTCTTTTTTTTTTTTCTGTTTTGAGTCAAGTTCTTACTGCGTCACCCAGGCTGGAGCGTAGTGGCTTGACCAATGGCTCACCACAGCCTCAACCTCCTGGGCTCAGGCAATCCTCTTGCCTCAGCCTCCTCAGTAGCTGGGACTATAGGAGTACGCCACCACATCTGGTTCATTTGATTTTTTTGTAGAGATGAAGTCTCACTATGTTGCCTAGGCTGGTCTTGAACTCCTGGTCTCAAGCAGTCTTCTCGCTTCGGCCTCCCTGAGTGCTGGGATAGGGGGGAACCTCTGCGCCTGGCCAGGTTCATTTCTTGACTGCAAAGCTGGAGAAAGGGCCCAGGGTCCAGGAGGTGACAGGGCTTTATAACAGCACCTGGACTGTGGCTGACATCCCTTTATCTGCAGGAAGCACTGTCTGCACTGAGGGTGGTTCACTGAGGCTGGCCTGGGATGTGCAGGGAGGCGGGCTGCTGTCCCCTTGAACTGCTCGGTGGTACTGGGATCTGTCTCCTGCTCAAAGTCTCCTCCTTGTTGTCTCTGGTCCTTTAAATGTGAGATATCGCGAGAATGCTCCGTGTGGGGGAGGATCTGAGGGCTACCCAACTTCTCAGCACCTACTTCCTCACCTGCAAAATGAGATCTGAGAACTGCCTTAGAGATCTGTGCAGACTACGTGAGAGAATGTGCCTGAGTTCTTACTGCAGTACTGCTGTTATGATTTTTTTAAGCTTGTCCCCTCTGGTATTTGGCATGGAAAAAGCATACCCTAATCTTGTCCCTCTCTTTTTTTTCAAGAACCTATGTGGGTCCTCTTGTGTTCGTTTTTTGTTTTTGAGTCAGTCTTATTCTGTTGCCCTGGCTGGAGTGCAAGTAGCTTGATCACAGCTCATTGCAGCCTTAACCTCTTGGGCTCAGGTGACCCTTCTGCTAGCCTCCTGAGTAGCTGGGACTACAGGCACGTGCTACCACACTTAGCTATTTTTAAAATTTTTTTGAAGAGACAAGGTCTCGCTATGTTGCCCAGGTTGGTCTCGAACTCCTGGGCTCAAGCAATCCTGCCTCAGCCTCCCAAAGTGCTGGGTTGACAGATGTGAGCCACTGCGCCCAGCTGTCTCTATTATTCTGTTATTATTCTACTCTCCATCACTTACAATGTAGCAACTTAGTGTTTTCTAGAATGCCAGCAATGAGCTGGGCCTTGAGCCTTTCACTTTCACTTGGTTATCAGAAGTCTGGGAGAAGCGGTAATTGAGAGCTTACCAACACAGGTTGCTTTACCAGCTCTTGCATTTAGACCTCTATAGGTACCTTGATTTTAAACTTGCAGGTTAATTTCAAGTTTGTTTTGGATGGGAAATTTATATCAAGTACGTTAACCATCTCAGTTTCTCTAAAGTTCAAATAATTTGTCTGCTTTTCTGGACTCACTTTAAAATTGGAAGAGGAAGTTAGCATGCAGCCCCATGAGCTCCCGTTTAGTTTTAATAATGAATGAAAAGTTATTTTATCCACAGTGTCTCTTCAGAAATTCTAGAATAATTTCCCTCTGTTTGAGAAATATGAAGTTGGCTCTTTAAAAAAATTGACGCGCTATTTAATTTTTAAGCCCTACCCTAGGGTGTTCTGACATTTTCGGACAGAATGAGCCGAAAGATTTCCCTTTGTGTTATCAGGGTGGCATGTGGTGAAGCCACATGAAGGATGCACAGCGGGGAACCTTCTTGTCGCAGGTGTGGGAACAAACATCGGAGGAAGTCTCCAGGGGCCATTTTGAAGGTCAGCCTCCTTGGAACAAAGGTAGTCTTTGGGGCCAGACCAACGACCTCTCCTTATTCATGAGGGTTTTCCCTTCAAAGGAGGGTTTTAAGTGGTCTCTTTCTCCTGGGGGATGGAGCAGCTGTGAGCCAAGCATTAAGCATCAGGCCTTTTAAAAATAGAGACTGATGAGTTTAAGAAATGCCTACCCTTTGGACAGTCAAGTAGAGGCATGGATATAAAGTATCTATCTGACCCTTTCTCTCAAGTCAGAAGGGAACTAGGGAGAGCTCTTTGTCAGAAATGTTATTCAGAAAAAAAGACACTGCTCTTTTCATTGTTGCATGGAGTGGGCTAGTGGGCATTTTATTCCCACCCCAGTGTAAATCTTGGCTTGTGCCCAAGTTCCCTCTGAGTAGGGGGCTGGCCTTCTCTACCTATGTCCCATGCCACTACCAGTAGCTGGCTGGAGTTCTTTCCTGGTGGTACCAGTCTCTGGCTTGGTCATTCAAAGGAGAAACAATGGTTGAAAACAGGCCTAATATTTTTCCTTTGGACTTTTCTGCGTCTTCTTCGTTGAACATGTATTACTTTGTAATGGGGGAAACCAGAACAAACAGACTAAAGAATGGTTATGACATGAGTACCGGTAGGCTTTGCAAGTGGTGACGGGAAAAGTGAGTGAGAGAGCATTCACTGGACAGCAGGGACTGCTGTGTTTCAGACCTGTGCAAACCTTGCTGAAACGTTGACTTGAGTATGAGTAGATAAAGGTAGAAGAGCAGCCGCTTCCGTTTAATGCTAATAAAAAAACGACCCTCTCCCCAACAGAAGGCATTGGATTGTCACAACCAGAATCATTCCTCAGGGTTTCATAGAGGTGATATCTACTGTGCATAGCTTAAAAGGCTAATTGCCTGGGCTGGGCACAATGGCTCACGCCTGTAATCTCAGCACCTTGGGAGGCTGAGGCTGGGAGGATTGTTAGCCCAGGGTATGAAGACTAGCCTGGGCCTCATAGCAAGGCCTTGTCTCTACAAGTGGTGTTATGCGCCTGTAGTCTCAGCCACTTGGGAGGCTGAGGCAGAAGGATCACCTGAGCCCAGAAGGTCGAGGCTGCAGTCAGCTGTGAACATGCCACTTCACTCCAGCCTGAGTGACAGAGTGAGATCCCTGACTGACTTTTAAAAAAACCCAAAAAAAACAGTTGCCTGAAAGTTAAATGTTATTGTTTGCTATTAACATAAAGGAATATTCACAGAATATTGGAGCATATTGGAATTGGAGCATATTGGAAGAAGGGTCAGTTCGAGCGAGGGGTATCGGTTCTGAGAAAAGTACAGGGACTCCCTATTTTGCAGTAGTTTTCCCCTCTGTGCTACCCGGGCTGGCATTTTTTGGATGATGTGTTCAAGGTAACGCTGAGAGCTCACAGGCCTGGCTCTTGGTTTTGTTCTTTGTAAGGCACCATCTGTTAACAACAGACACGCTCCTAAGCTTTAGCGCTGAGGTAGGCCTGAGCTCTTCCTGGCCAAATTGAGATTGATGACACCCTTCGATTTCCTCATGTTGTTAATCACATGGCGCTGTGATTGACTGGACATCACCAGGCTCCTGTGGTTTTCACTCCAGGGATTGGCAAACTCCAAGGCCAAGTCTGGTCCATTGCATTTTTTAAACACAGCTCATGTTCTAAGAATGGTTGGGGAAACATTTTTTTTTTTTAAAGAGCAGTATTTTCTGACATGTGAAAATCATATGGTAATCATATTTCAGTATCTATATGAATATAGTTTTATTGGCACGCAGCCATACCCGTTTGTTTGGTCTCTGACTGCTTTAAGGCTGCAATGGCAGGGCTGAGTCGTTGCGACAGAGATTGTGTGGCTTTCAAAACTGAGAATATTTGCAGTCTACCCCTTTATAGGAGAAGTTTACCAACCCCTGTTTTATATTGTTAGGTTAGGCATGTTGTACCTTTATCCTTTGGCTTTTAAAAAATTTGAGATCTGGCCTGGTGCTGTGGTTCATACTTGTAATCTCAGCACTTTGGGAGGCGGAGGCGAGAGGATTGCCCAAGCCCAGGGGTTTGAGACCAGCCTGGGCAACTTGGCAAGACTTCATCTCTACAATAAATCAAAAAATTTAGCTGGGTGTGGTGGTGCACACCTGTAGTTCCAGGCTACTTGGAAGGTTGAGGCAGAAGGATTGCCTGAGCCCAGCAGGTCGAGGCTGTGGTGGCCTTGAGCGTGCCAGTGCACTCCAGCCTGGGCAACAGAGTGAGACTCTGACCCCCCTCCAAAAAAAATTGAGATCTAAAATGTGTTAAATTTATTTTATTTATATTGTAATGTTACAATTCTTATTTTGATAGCACTTAAATTTTTTTTTTTAATTTGTAGAGCTTGGAGTCTCACTGTGTTGCCCAGGCTCGTCTTGGCCTCCTGACCTCAAACAATCCTTCCGCCTTGGCCTCCCAAAGTGCTGGGATTACAGGCGTGAGCTATTGCGCCCGGCCTAATAGCACTTTTCATATCTCCCTCCTATAAAAGTCTGAAGATGCTAGACAATGAAAGAGTGTGTGAACTGTTGAATACCCAACATAGACAGAGCCCTATGGTGCTTTGAGAGAGAGAAAACCTCATTCCTCCTCTTCTACCATCTCTTTCTTTTCTTTCAGCATTTTATGATGAAAAGTTTTAAACATACGGAGAAGTTGATAGAGCTGTATAGCAAACATCAATTTGCCCTCCACCTAGAGTCTACAATTACCAACATTTTTTCTGTATTTTCTTTATCACATTACTATCCATCCATCCTTCTCAATTTTGATGCATTTTAAAATAATTTTGCAGACATTAGTATGTTGCAGCTGTGATTTATTTTTATTTCCACTGTTGATTAGGCATTGTCTGAAGGATGTGGAATGTTTTTATTCCCTGAATGGAATAACAGGGACAGGTTAAAAGCAGATGGAAACAAACAGAAGGATATAGTCTGGTTAAAGCCCGGGTTTAAAAAATAGGTGTGTGGGAATATGCATACACACAGTGTAAATTTTGTGTATACACACACATATCTGTGTCTGTATGTGTCTATATGCAAAATAAAAGAATGAAATTGTCCTTAAAGTAATGGAGTCTTTGAGAAGCAACTGGGAGACTTACATTTGGCAGTACTTGGACACCAGAACAGTATTGTGAAATTAGAGGTGCTGAAGTCTTTGACATCTTTCATTTCACAACATGCTTATGCTCTCCAGGAGAGTGTATCCAGGCAGGAGAAGGAGTGTCCCTGTTTTCACAGGCAGCTCCAGCTGACTGGAGGTAAAAGACTATAGACCAAGCCAGGCTGAACGTACTCGCACCTGTGGGGAACTGACCATGGCTGGGAGCAGGTTTGAAAGCCATTAGGCAACCTGCTACTTGAAGGAAGCTTTTGATGATCAAGTGAGGAACATTTTGATCAAGGGATCCTTTTGTGATAAGAATGATTAATCTCTAATTGGTCCAAGTGTGCATTCATTTTCTCCACAGAATTTCTCAGGTCCCTCTCCTTAAGGCTTGTGTGAATATATATATTTACATAGTGCTTTGCAATTTTTTTTTTTTGGTTTTTTTTTTTTTTTTGAGTCAAGTTCTCACATGATCACCCCTCACCGCAACCTCGACCTCCTGGGCTCAGACAATCCTCTCGGTCTCCCAAGTAGCTGGGACTAAAGGTGCACGCCACTGTGCCCAGCTTATTACTATTTTTTTCTAGATAACAGGGTCTCGATATGTTGCCCAGGCTGGTCTCAAACTCCTGGGCTCCAGTGATCCTTTCGCCATGGCCCCCCAAAGTGCTGGGATTACAGGCGTGAACTTCCTTGTCTGGCCAGTGCTTTGCAATTTTAAAGCACTTATCTTGAGGAGTATTGACTCCCACCATGATCCTGTGGGAATTTCTTAGCAGATTTTTTTTTTTTTTTTTGAGTTGGAGTCTCACTCTGTCGCCCAGACTGGAGTGCAGTGGCCGCTCCTGGCCACCGCAGCCTCGACCTGCTGGGCTCCGGCGATCCTTCCACCTCAGCCTTCCGAGTAGCCGGAATTACAGGCATGCGCTACCACGCCCGGCTGATTTTTTTGATTTACTGTAGAGATGAGGTCTCGCTGACCAGGCGGGTCTCGAACCCGCGGGCTCAGGCAATCCACTCACCTCAGCCTCCCAAAGGCTCGGGATTACAGGCTGAGCCACCGAGCCCGGCCTTAGCAGATTTTTTAAAAATTTAAGACACTTTTCAGTATATGGACATTGTGCTATATGCTACACATGTGGCTTATTTCGACTTTTTTTTTTTTTTTTTTGATGCTGTAAGGCTATTCAACTGGTTTGACTTGGAAATGTTTTAATGGACAGTGTCTGCCCCTCCCAAAGGGTAAAGGTACTCGGTTAGACATTTCATTGGATCCTCCAAAGCCCCTCACACAATACTGACTCCCAAACAGACCCTCCATAGATGTTTACTTTCCACTGAGTTTATCTTGAGTTATTGGTAGGACGCCATAGCTGGGATTTCATTTCCAACCTGGGGATCAGCAAAAACAACTTTACGTATATTCAGTGTTCTTGTTGGTAGATATTGTTGGGACAGGTAAAATAACTTTGGTTGAAATACCTTTCTCTTAGGTTCCCTTATTTTAGAAGTGTGAGATGTCCTTCCTTGATTGGATCTCTCAAATTGATTCGACTGGTACAAATGTTTTATCGATAGGAAGAGCGCTTTTTAGAAAGCATGTTATTCAGAAGATTAAAGGATAAATCCCCTTCCACAGATCTTAGCTTCTCGAAGCCCGTGATGTAAATGGATAAACAGATGACACACACCATCCATTTTTTGTGTTCTCTGTGTGTATCTGGCCCCAGGCAAATCCTGGCGTGCTCTGCCTATTGTAATAACTCTCTTGTCTGTGGTTAACCCTGGCTTGAGAACTGCATTTCCGTTAGCCACCCCCTTTCCTGTGTTTTAGGGACCCGGGATTATTGTTCTCTTGACTTCATCAAGCAGAAAATCAGCACAGAGATGCTTATGAGCATGCTGTATCACACGAGTGATTTTTAGATTTATTTTAGTTCTTAATTCTAGTATTTTACAGGAAACTAATCTATGCTTGGCATTAAGTTACATAAAAATTATAAGCCCTACTAAGTTTTAATTGTTTTTTGAAAGGTCACATATTTGAAAACTTGTTCTAATGGGATCAGCATTTAATATTATAAATTATATAATAATTTACAGGGTTCAGTTGCATCTAACTTGGCGTTCTCGTGTGTGAAGGTCTCCTTTGTTATCAAATATGTAATGCTCCTTTCATGTAATATTGACTATAAATATGAATTTTTTCTCCAAGAAAGGTGATAGTCTGTGTTCTAGTTAACTTAAATATGTAGTCCTGCCATGTTTTATTTCTTTACCTTAGGAACATAATTCAAGACATCTTAGAGGATTTGCAGATTCATAAACTTTCTTCGCCGATTCTATACACAATTATTGGATAACTATATATGAATTTAATAAAATAGGTGGTGGTGTTGTAAATGTTCTTCCCCCAAGACATGTGGCTAAGGTAACTTATTATGTTTGTATGTATAGGGGGGGAAAAGAATTAGGTATAAGCCAGAAGGCCTGTGGTGGTGATCTTTAGGTGGAGGGTTACATCTGGGAGATTTTCATTTTCCATTTTCATCAGTTTTCTAACATTTTCACAAGAGGTTGTTACCTTGGTAGTGACAAACAAAATGACACTGTTGGCAGGTTGGGGTGGCTCACGCCTGTCATCCCAGCACTTTGGGAGGCCGAGGTAAGAGGATTGCCTGAGCCCAGGGGTTCAAGACAAGCCTGGGCAACTTGGTGAGACCTCGTCTCTACAATAAATCAAAGAAGTAGCCGGACGTGGTGGTGCACACCTGTGGTTCCAGCTACTTGGAAGGCTGAGGCGGAAGGATCGCCTGAGTCCAGGAAGTCGAAGCTGCCGTGGCCGTGAGCGTGCCACTGCACTGAAGCCTGGGCAACAGTGAGACTCCAACTCAAAAAAAAAAAAAGATACTGTTTTTTTCCAAATAGGGTCATTTATACCTGCTCCAGCTTCTTCCCCCTCCCAAGTAGGATGGGACTTGCCCACGGATTAATTTATGTTTTTCATTGTTTCCAAGGTGCACTATGAGGTCAGAAGCAGTTTGGTGTCACCAAAGCAGCCCCTTTTCCGAAAGTTGCAGCCTCTGGGTTAAGGATATGTGGTAGAAATTCCAATGTGGGGAAGTCTCAGTAGGTTTTCTGGTTTGTTCTTGGACCCACTTAGTGCAGAGAGCACCAGACATGTTCTCAGGATGAGCAAGGGTAGACGGTGTCACTGAACGCATGTCTCCAAGTGAAGATATCCCGAAGACACCGCGTGAGTAAGCATGTGACCCACGAGTGGCCCATGACACGGACACGTCTCTCAGGAAATGCCAAATAACTAAAGCTTTCATCTGTCGGTACAGATTTTAAAACCAAGAGCCAAAGATTCTGACAGTTGAATTCATTTTTAAAAAACCTGCAAGTCATGAGGGACTTGCAAAAAATGTTTTGGGCATAATCGTTTGAACTTCATCAATAAATAATGCAATAGTAAATAAAGCACTTAAATCAATACCTGATTTTCCCATCTCCCTGTGTCAGCCTGAAATGAGACTAGTATTATTCTGTCTCTTTCACAAATTATCGCATTTATAGCTATTCTTCCTATGCCATTTGGGTATAGGGCAAGTGGTATTCCCTTCGAAAGTATTTTATTCTTATTTAAATGCTTTATTATCTTGAATAGGCACAATAACAATAAATTTATTCGCAATTCAAGGATAGGAGGGGTCTCACTCTGCCGCCCAAACTGGAGTGCAGTGGTGCAATCACAGCTCACTGCAGCTTCGATTTCTTGGGTTCAGGCCATCCTCCTGCCTCAGCCTCTTGAGTAGCTGGGACTACAGGCATGTGCTACCATACCAGCTAATTTTTTTTTTTTGAGTTGGAGTCTCACTCTGTCGCCCAGACTGGAGTGCAGTGGCCGCTCCCCACCACCACAGCCTCGACCTGCCGGGCTCGGGCGATCCTTCCGCCTCAGCCTTTCGAGTAGCTGGAATTACAGGTGCGTGCTACCACCCCCGGCTAATTTTTTGATTTATTGTAGAGATGAGGTCTCGCCTGCCCAGGCGGGTCTCGAACCCACGGGCTCAGGCAATCCACTCACCTCAGCCTCCCAAAAGCGCAGGATTACAGGCTGAGCCATCGAGCCCGGCTACCAGCTAATTTTTTGTTGTTTTTTTTTTGTAGAGATGAGGTCTCGCTATGTTCCCTAGGCTGGTCTCAGCTCCTGGGCTCGAGCAAGCCAAGGATATGAGAGAATTTTAATTAGCCCAATCACTTAATATGTTTCTAGTGAAGCAGTGATGTTAGTTTTACCAGCTGAGCAATAGTAGTTGTTTTAAATTAAATTTTATTTTGAAACCCTTTCTGTTGGAGGAATGAAGTCTTCCTGTGCTTTGGACGCGCTCTGCAGGTGCGTCAATACCTGCTTCCATTGGGTGCATGTGTGACTTGCTTTGCCGATAGGCTGGATGTGCAGGGCGAGGTTTCTGGGTGTGGTATGGGCTTGGGTGGGTGTATATGTGTGTAGTGTGTGTGATGTGAATGGTATGCGTACTTATTTGTGTATTGTATGTGTGGTTTTTGTGTGTGGTGTGTGTAGTGTGAGATGTATATGGTGTGTGTGGGATATGAATGTGTGGTGTGTGTGTGCATGGTGTGTGTGTGTGGAGTATGTAATATATATTGTGGATGTGTGTGTGGGTGGAATGTGGTATTGTGTAGATGTGTGGCATGTGTGATATATATAGAGTATGTGTATGTATGTGTGGGATGTATGTGATGTATATGGTGTGTGCATGTGGCATAAATGTGTGGTGTGTGTATGTGTGGCATGTGTCTGTGGATGTATGTGATGTATATGGTGTGTGCATGTGGCATAAATGTGTGGTGTGTGTATGTGTGGCATGTGTCTGTGGAGTGTGTAATATGTATGGTATACCCTGTATATGTAGAAAGTGGTATTGTGTAGATGTGCGGTGTATGTGATACATATGGTGTGTATATATGTATGGTGTGTATATATGGGCGGTGTATGTGATGTATATAATGTGTGCATGAGGCATAAATGTGGTGTGTGTGTGTGTGCCATGTGTCGGCAAAGTATGTAATATGTATGGTGCATGCATGTATACGTGGAATGTGGTATTGTGCAGATGTGGCATATGTGATATATAAGGTGTGTATATATGTGTGTGGTGTATGTGATGTATATGGTGTGTGCATGTGGCATGAATGTGTGGTGTGTGTGTGCCATGTGTCTGTGGAGTGTGTAATATAAATAGTATATGCTGTGTATATGTAGAATGTGGTATTGTGTAGATGTGCAGTGTATGTGATATATATGGTGTGTATATATCTATGGCATATGTGATGTATATAATGTGTTATGTGAGGCATGGATGTGGTGTGTGTGTGCCATGTGTCGGTGGAGTATGTAGTATGTATGGTGCATGCATGTATATGTGGAATGTGGTATTGTGCAGATGTGGCGTATGTGATATATAAGGTGTGTATATATATGTGTGGTGTACGTGATGCATATGGTGTGTACATGTGGCTTGAATGTATAATGTGTGTGTTTGTGGTGTGTTTGTGGAATATGTGATATGTATGGTGTATGCGTGTATATGTGAAATGTGGCATTGTAGATGTGTGGCGTGTGTGATGTATATGGCTAAGTGTGTATATATGCGTGTGGCATATGTGGTGTGTGTGTGTTTTCAGAAGGTGCAGTGGAGAAGGCCATGAAGGATGTATTTCTTACGCTCTGCTCTTCAACGAAAGGATTTCTGGAAGCAGCAGATGGTATAGAGTGTGAAGCTATAAAGTTCGAAAAAAGTCTTGGTGAGGACCAGATTGGTTCTGAGACCGAGGAAGGAGCAGCCTCTTAGGGTCAAACCTCTGCAGCTACAGACATCAGATAGTGGAGCCCCGGGGTGGAGAGCAGGGTGCTCTCATTTATGAAGTGGTGGCTGCCGGCTTTTTATCCCATCCCATAGGAATTACATTTGTTTTACTGGTCCCAAGTGCTTTGTAACTCAGCAGATGGCTTGAAGGCTTTCCTATCCTCCCATTTTTACTTTAGGGTCAAAAGGATTCTAATTAAAGCTAAAGTTACAATCTCAATGTCATTGTTTAAATGAATTTCCTAAGACTATAGTTGTGGGATCTTTTCAGAGGAAATTTAAGATGTTAATTTCCCACTCAAGTATAGCCTAATGATTGAGCCAAATAATGGCGCTGAAAATCACTTGGGCATTTGCCTTCTTGGAGTTGATTTTTTCTTAAAGAGAGATTTTTCTCCCTGATTTTAAAGTAATAATCTCCATTGGGGGGAAAAAACCCACTAAAAACCAATAATCCCACTACCTAAAGAGAATTATGGTAAATATCCAGTCATTTCTCAGTTATAGATGTAGATGTCTGTAGGTGTGTAGATGTGTGTGTTGGTTTATTTTGCAGATCTGTGCTCAGAAAATCCACATCCTTCTGTTCACCTCAGGGAAACCCAGTATTGATGTGAGTGACTTTCTGTGCAGTTGTTTTCTTGCTAATCAATTCTACAGGAATCGCCCACATTTTAAAAAGGAAACTGCAAGAGATAAAACAAAAAACAAAAAAAACAGAACTTCATCTGGCTAACATTAAATGTTATCTGCGTTTTTAGAAGGCAAATTACAAACCACAAAAAACTGTTTCCGTTTTATAAACAGTTTATTGACATTTTCAAAAATAAATTTTAACTCCTTTTAAAACTAAGTGTTTTTGAGTCTTTAGTTGCGATGAATCTTTGTGCTTGTTAGATAGTAAATTTGTCTGGACTCAAAGAAATAGGCTAAACAGCCATGTTGGATTTTTTTATGTGTGTGTGTGTGTGTGTGTGTGTGTGTGTGTTTACACTTTTATAGATGTGGCCTTTTATGAATACTCTGTGTGTGTTAGCTTAAATTAAGCCTTAAAATTGATGAGCATTATATTAAGGCAATTACTGAAGTTTGAGATGTATAAATGTGTAATTGACGATGTATAGATGTATAGTTTAAGATGTACAGATTATGTGTGCTTGTGAAAACTGAATACAGAAATCCCCCTCTTTTCTGTGGTGTTTCCTTGCATGGTTAAAGTTACCCGTGGTCAGCCTCAGTCCAAAAATATTAAATGGAAAATTCCAGAAATACACAATTCAAGAGTTTAAAATTTGTCACCATTCTGAGTAGCGTAATGAAATCTCATGCTGTCCCACCCCTTCCGGGACACGAACCCTCCCTTTGTCCAGCATCTTCATGCATTCTGTGCTCCCAGCCCATAAGCTTCTGGGTGATCAGACAGTCTGGGTGACCAGACTGTCGTGGTATCGCAGTGCTTGTGTTCAAGTTACCCTTATTTCACTTCATAATGACCCTAACGCATAAGAGTAGTGTTGCTAGCAATTTGGATATGCCAAAGAGAAGGCGTGAAGTGCTTCCTTTAATTAAAAAGGTGAAAGGCACGCTGTGGTGGCTCATGCCTGTAACCTTAGCACTTTGGGAGGCCAAGGCAGCAGAACAGTTTAAGCCCAGGAGTTTAGAGACCAACCTGGGCAACATAGCGAGACCTTGTCTTTGTCTTTACAAAACATTGAAAAAAATTAGCCTGGCTTGGTAGCGCACGCCTGTAGTCCCAGCTACTCCAGAGGTTGAGGCTGTGGTGAGCTGGAATCACGTCACTGCACTTAAGCCTGGGCAACAGAGTGAGAGCCCAACTCCAAAAAAAAAAAAAAAAAGAAAGAAAGAAATTTTTTTTACTTAATAAGGAAATTTTTAAAATTGTATGCAGAAGTTGCTAAGATCCACAGTACAGTAAGATATTTACAGAGAGATACCACATTCATGTAACTTTTATTAGTTGGTGTTATAATTGTTCTATTTTATTATTAGCTATTGCTGTGAATCTTTTACTGTGCCTTATTTATAAATTAAACTTCATCACAGGAAAAAAGAATATATATGTAGGGTTCAGTGTTATCTGTGGCTATAGGCATCCATTAGGGGTCTTGAAAGGTATCCTTTTAAATCAGTTCACTAAGATGAATAATTATTGTTGATAGGGGTATCCCTGGGACCATAGTTAATTATTTCTTTTATACACATCATACTGCAATGCAATTGCTCACTTCTCTGTCTCCTTTCTGTATGAGCCTCTTCAAGGAAACCTGTGTCTTAATCATCTTTTCATTCTTAGGAATAACATTATAAATCATTGTTGAATTAATGAAGGAGCTTGTCACTGAACTGTTCTCTCTTTACCCAAGTTCATGTGATATTTGTATCACAGAAATCTGTTCTAAGTTTTTCTTCCCAACCTAAATCTCACACAGGAATGAAAATAATTTAAAAAAATTTTTTTTCGAGTCAGGGTCTCACTCTGTTGCTCAGGCTGGAGTGCAGTGGCATACTCATGGCTTACTGCGAGTTCAACCTCCTGGGCTCAAGTGATCCTTCTGCCTCAGCCTCCTGAGTAACTTGGACTACAGTCGTACACCACCACACTTGGCTATTTTTTTTTTTTGGCTTTTTGTAGAGACAAGGTCTTGTTATGTTGCCTAGGCTGGTCTCAGATGCCAGGGCTCAAGTGATCATCCCTCCTTGACCTCCCAAAATGCTGGAATTAGAGGCGTCAGCCATCACACCTGCTGTCAGTTTCTTTAAAATGCATTGCTAATAAATGTTTTCTGGAGGTAGATAGGTGGATTCTCACATAGTTAATAAAAACAACACAACTGGCCAAAATAAAGGAGTATCTTTTCATTTCATGGAGCTTTCAGCAAATAAATCATTTGTCCTGATCTGAGTTTTCTTTTAATAGCTGTTTTCTTCAGCATCGCATTGTTTGACCGTGTAATTTGTGAGTTGGATAAAGTGATAAAGATGTGGGGAAAATAGAAAAGACTCACTTGTTAAATATCTAGATTCAATGCATTCTAGTTTGTGTGCTTGGAGTTTGTTTATTATAATGTTATGCTACAGTTTTAAGGATTGAGGACTCAGAAGACTTCATGTGGTCTTAATTAGCAGTCTGTCATGGTTGAAAACAAGCTCGTGTTGAGATAATAAAGGTAGAAGCCGTAGATATATAATTCCCTGGAAGGCAGGGATTCTATTCATGAGATTATTCCAGATTAAGTTTCAGAAGAACATACTTGGTTAAGTATATGAATACTTTACATACTTCACTTAAAAAAACACTAATGATATAATTCATTCCCCAAATTTTAGAAAAACAGGGAAATTCACCCACAGTTCCACTAACTCAGTTAAACCTCTGTCATGATTTTCAGTTAAAAAATGTTTTTTGACAATGAAAATAAATCAGCACACCTGATTTTTCTTTTCTTTTCTTTTCTTTTCTTTTTTTGAGTCGGATCGCACTCTGTCACCCAGTCTGGAATGCAGTGACACAATGATGGCTCACCACAGCCTCAACCTCCTGGGCTCAGATGAGCTTCCTCCTCAGTCTCCTGAGTAACTGGGACTCCAGGTGCCTGTCACCATGCCCAGCTAAGTTTTTTATTTTTTTTGTAGAGATGAAGTCATGTTGTGTTGCTTAGGGTGGCCTCGAACTCCTGGGCTCAAGGGATCCTCCCACCTTGGCCTCCCAAAGTGGTGGGATTACAGGTGTGAGCCACCACTCCTGGCCAGATTTTCATTTTTAGATATTATAGAAAATGATCATGGATCTCATGCTCAAGAATATATGATACTTGAGGATATGTAAGTGTGTATGTATGTGTGTGTGTATATATATGCATACAAACTTGTACACAATTTTGTATATACACTAACATATGCATACACACATCAGAAAATTTGTCTCATATTCCTTCTAAAACACTGCGCCTTTCAGAAAATCATCATTTTGGGGATGTTGTTAGTGACTGTAACATGTGTTACAACATTTGTGAAAAACATTTTTTTTTTTGAGTTGGAGTCTCACTCTGTTGCCCAGACTGGAGTGCAGTGGCATGCTCCTGGCCACCACAGCCTCGACCTGCTGGGCTCCGGCGATCCTTCCGCCTCGGCCTTCCAAGTAGCTGGAACTATAGGCACACGCTACCATGCCCGGCGAGTTTTTGATTTATTGTAGAGATGGGGTCTCGCCAACTTGCCCAGGTGGGTCTCGAGCCCTCAGGCTCAGGCAATCCACTCACCTCGGCCTCCCAAAGTGCTGGGATTACAGGCTGAGCCACTGAGCCCGGCCAAAAACATTTGTTTTTAATGGCAGGACTTGGGTAGTCTCTGCAGGTTGTCCTGTCCCTTGGGCTCTCACTGGTGAGGTGGATTATGTATATAAGGCTGCAAACGGGGGATGTGGGAGAAATAAATAATAGTCGTTTTAAAGGGGTCGTTTAAGATGGACATAAAGCTCATTTCCCCACCAGTATTCAAAATGCAGGAGGGAAGGTGCTTTCCGAGAGGATGCAATTGAAAAGGGAAGATCTTAATTTGGTCTTCTCGCCCCAACAGGAAGCAGTGATACAGCTCTGCTTCCAAGCACCTTTGCGGCCCAGTGCTGAGCCTCTCGCAGACAAGGCCATTGAGGACAAAGCCATCTTCGGTACTGTGGGTGGTGTCCCCATGCACTCAAGCTTACTTCCATATTTAATAGATTGCTTTTCAAGTTTGCCTTCCTATCTGGAAGATACTGTCAGCTACTTTGCAAAGTCCTGGGGTGGAAGTCCTGAGAGCAGAGGCTGTCAGACCGGCTGCCAAAATGCTTAACACCACGTATTCAGGAAATCCAGGTTTCTGGTAGGTTGGCCTCCCTACTTCTCCTTGCAGACCAGACTCCCTGGTGCGGTGTTAGGAAGCGCTTAATGAGCTTTAGAAAGGGTTCCTGAACCAACAGCTAAACTGTTGTTAATAATCTCAACTCCAGCAGTTACTTGGGATGAAGAGATCTTAATGGCTGCTTTAATTAAAATATGCACAGTACTGGAGGATTAGTAGACCACGAGCAAGAACTCTAAGCAATTCATTCGTTTCTCTCAATGTTAAGTGAATGCGGAACATACTGGGAAAAAATATACACGTACTAGACAGACATCAATCAGAAGGTTTAGCTTTGTCCCTGCCAGTGACCTTGGGCAAAACATTTCGCTGTGAAATAGGGGGTTTAGGCCAGGAGCAGTGGCTCATGCCTGTAATCTCAGCACTTTGGGAGGCTGAGGCGGGAAGATAACTTGAGGCTAGAAGTTCAAAACCAGCCTGGGCAACATGAGATCTCGTCTCCCCACACTCGCATGCACCACACACACAAACACATACAACATTAGCTGGGTGTTGGGGTGCATTCCTGTAATCCCAGCTACTTGGAAGGCTGAGACAGAAGGATTACTGAGTCCACGAGGTCAAGGCTGTGGTGAAGTTGTCATAATGCTACTGCACTCCAGCCTTCCAGCTTGGGCAAAAGAATGAGACTCCGCCTCAAAAGCAAAAACAAAAACAAACCAAAAAAAGAAAGAAAGAAAAGAAAAGAAACAGGGGGTTCTTTGGCCTCACGGGTTTCTGAAGATGCTACATCTAGTGTGATCCCTCGTGTTCCTGTAAGATGGACCATTTTGCTGCATCCTCAAAAAATGTAAAAGAAGTGTTTTTGTTTTTTTGTAGTACTTACACATACTCAGTACTCCACCTAGCACCAAGGGTTGACTAATCCACTTCAGCTCCTTGGCTGGGAAGTTGACTTACACTGATCAAAGTGAACTTTCTTGTGGTGAGGCTGAATGTGGTAGAGCCAACAATTTTAAGATGTAGTTCTTCTTTTTTTTTTTTTTTTTTTTTGAGTTGGAGTCTCACTCTGTTGCCCAGACTGGAGTGCAGTGGCCGCTCCCAGCCACCGCAGCCTCGACCTGCTGGGCTCCAGCAATCCCTTCCGCCTCAGCCTTCCGAGTAGCCGGAATTACAGGCGCACGCTACCACACCCGGCTGATTTTTTTTTTTTTATTGTAGACATGAGGTCTTGCCTGCCCAGGCGGGTCTCGAACCCGCAGGCTCAGGCAATCCACTCACCTCAGCCTCCCAAAGGTGCGGGATGACAGGCTGAGCCACCGAGCCCGGCTAAGATGTAGTTCTTACTGTATTAATATTCAGGTATGGTGAGGCCAGCAGGTCAGGAGACGGCTGCCATTGAAAAGATAGCCAGGACACACAGTAGCCAAGAGGAGAGGAGGAGTCACCACGCTGCCCAGGGTTACTTGAAGAAACTCCTGGTCGGTCAGGAGGCAGGGGTAGCCGGGGGGATAAGGGAGCGGAGCCTTGATTGTGATTTCTGCAGAAAAGAATGAGCAGGGGTGATTAATACTGAAGGGAGAGGGTGAGCTTTCGTCCCCTCCATGGCTGAGCTGATCCAGAAGAAACTGTAGGGAGAAGTGGAGAAATATCAACAGTTACAGAAGGACTTGAGTAAAATCCTTGCCAGGGAGGCAGAAGCTTGAGGCTCAACTAATAGAAAATAATATTGTGAAAGAGAAACTGGCCCTGCTGGATGGGTCAGCGTGGTCTTTAAACTTCTGGGTCTTGTGCTGGTCACATAGGAGCTAGGGAAAGCTTGGGCCACAGTGGGGAAAAGGCTGGACTATATCACAGGTAAAATTAAGTGATATGAACCCCAGCTCTGGAACCTTGAGCGGCAGTCGGGCAATAAAGGGAGACCCCTCGCTTAGCTGCAAGCAGGAGTTCCAGAGGACCCAGGCAGCAAAGGCAGGGGCTCCTGGGAAGGCCTGATGCCATGGTAGGGGGAAGGGGTGGGGAGAGGAGGGAATGAGGCAGCTCTAGGATCTATACTGTAGCTAATAAAATGTACAAACACCTGACCAAAAAAAGAAAAAAGAAAAAAGGAAGAGCAAAGCAGGGCGAATAGACTGAGGATTGGCTAGTTTGAGTTATTTCAGGGAGCTCTGGGATATAGGGACTGCCCCTGGTCATCTGGTACCCGGCCCCTTGGTTAAGGCAGGAGAATTGTGGCTTGGAGGAAGTTGGGCTGGTGGCCTGTGTTCTGGATTGGTTGGTTTGAGCAGGAAAGGTGTGCTGGCAGGTGAGGCCTCTGCTGTCTCTAGGAACCCTCTATCCCTGGGAGGGGCTAGCCCGATGCCAAAGCATCAGAAGACAAAAAGGCGGCACCTATCCAGGCACGGTGTGCTGACTTGGGGTCACCAGATTCATGTCCCTTCTCTGTCTTCTCTTATCCTCCTTCTGTCCACCTCCCTTTCCTCCTTCCTCCTCCATTCTTTCCCACGTCCACTCATCTCTTGTTTCCTCACCCTTCCTTTCAGCAGAGTGCTAAGATGAGGTCAGAGGAGGCCGCACTAACTAGAGCAATTTGCATCCCACTTGGCCTTTATCAAAGGACAATTCACTGCGGGGATTTTAATACCTGATGTAATAAGGATGGTGATGATAATTATGCCAAGAACTCCACTGCCCTTTGGTAAACCTGTTACGGGCTTCCCCAGAAAAGGTTCAGAACTGCCCAGAGAACTTTCTACAGTGATGGAAACGTTCTGTATCTACACTACCCACATGTGGCTACTCAGCACTCGAATAGTAAGACTGAGAAACTGAATTTTTAATTTTTGTGGATTTTAGTTACTTTATTTTATTTACTTCTTCTTCTTCTTATTTTTTGAGTTGGAGTCTCATTCTGTCACCCAGGCTGAAGTGCAGTGGCACACTGGTGACCACCACAGTCTAGACCTGCAGGGCTCAGGTGATCCTTCCATCTCAGCCTTCCAAGTAGCTGGAACCACAGGTGCGCGCCACCACATCCAGCTAATTTTTTTATTTATTGTAGAGATGAGGTCTCGCCAAGTTGCCAAGGCAATCCTCTCACCTCTGCCTCCCAAAGTGCTGGAATTATAGGCATGAGCTACCGCGCCTGGCTTGATTGTAGTTACTTTAAATAGCTACTTGTAGTAGGGCTTTCCAGAGAAACAGAACCAATAAGGTGTGCGTGTGTGTGTGTGTGTGTGTGTGTGTGTGTGTGTGTGTGTGTGTGTGTACACACACAGATTTCTTTTAAGGAATTGACTCTTATGATTATGGAAGCTGGCAAATCTTGATTCTGCAGGATGGGTCCACAAAGTAGAGACCAGGGAAGAATTGATATTGTTCAATCTAAAAGCTGTCTGCTGGCAGAATTTCCTCTTCCGCATGAGGTCAGTCTCTTTTTTATTCAAGACCTTCAGCTGATTGGATAAGGCCCATCCACCCATATCATGGAGAATAATTGGCTTTACTAAAGTCTGTTGACTTAAATGCTAATCTCATGCAAAAAGTACTTTCCGAGAAGCACCTAAAATAACGTCTGACCAAATATCTGGGTCTGAGACCTAGCCTAGTTGACACATAACTGTAGCCACTGGCTGAGTGTGGTGACTCATGCCAGTAATTCCAACACTTAGGGAAGCTGAGAGTGGAGAATTGCATGAGGTCAGGAGTTTGAAACCAGCCTGGGCAAAATAGCAAGACCTCGTCGCTACAAAAAAAAAAAAATTAGCCAGACATGGTAGTGCACTTCTGTAGTCTTAGCTACTTGGGAGGCTGAGGTGGCAGAATCACCTGAGTCCAGGAGGTCGAGGCTGTGGTGAGCCGTGATCGTACCACTGCACTCCAGCCTGGGTGACAGAGTGAGACCCCCACTCAAAGAAAAAAAAAAGTTTAACCATCATCCACACCTGGCTAGTGGCTGCTGAATGATCTGCACAGATCTGGAGACAACCCGCTTGTACAGGGCCAGAGACCATTCCAAGCACTTTCCTCGGGTTCTGACCAATAAATGCTGTTATTGTACCTTCTCTAGAAAATAGCAATACAGCACAAAGACAGTAAGTCACTTGCCTGAGGTCACACAGCTAGCAAGTCAGGGAGCATACCCACAGTGTGGCCACAGAGGCTGTGTTTCTCATCATTCTCCACAGAGCTCCCCTCAGCTTAGAGGGGCAAAGCTGTTTCCCAAACACCAGTTTTCTTTCCCACAGGGCCAAAATCAGAAGGCCTGTGTTAGAACCCTGGTAAGAACTCTGGTTCTGCCCTGTAAATAGCTGTGTGACACGGAAAATGGAACCTCTCTGATCCTCAGTATTATCATCTGTAAAATTGGGATTAATTTCTCCCTGTGTTTTTTTTGGGGGAGAGGGCACTGAAAGGATTTTACATTGTGAGTTTTTTTTTCTCCTCTCTTTCTCTCTCTCTCACCATTTTTCCTGTTCCCATGGCAGTTCTGCAAAACGTGAAGTTGAATGCCCGGTACGGTGGCTCACGTCTGTAATCCCAGCACTTTAAGAGGCGGAGGTGAAAGGATGGCCTGAGCCTAGGGTTTCAAGACAGCTTGAGGAGCCCTCTTCTCTACAATAAATCAAAAAATTAGTCAGGTAATTCTAGCACTTTGGGAGGCCAAGGCAGGAGGATCACTCGAGCCCAGGAGTTCTAGGCTGTAGTAGCTGTGAGCATGCCACTGCACTCCAGCCCGGGCAACAGAGTGAGACTCTGACTTTATTTTTTATTTTTATTTTTTTCAATTTGCATCAGTTCCTTTTACTCGGTATATCATGTCTAACTTTCAATGAAAACTTACAAGGCATACTACAAGATGAAAAACATTGTTTGAAAAAACAGAATAAACATTAGAACTAGTCCCAGATATGACAGAGAGTTTTGGAATTATAAGACCAGGAATTTAGAATAACAATTATTAATATACTAAGGGCTCTCATGCATTCCTACGTTCATTATATACTCTTAGTCTAAAGGCTCTTAGTGAGTCTGTCCATCTAAGACATACTATGTATAGTATTTAAAATAGTTTTGGTCATATAACTTGTCCACCCTTATAAAATAATAAAATATAACAAAATATGTTCACCTTTATCTTTTGTTCAATTACATTCTAATTCAACTTATTAAATTCTTCCTCCCCCCAAAATTATTGAATTTGTTACTTCTTTTTTTTTTATAATCAATATTTTTTATTATGATGTTGTGGGGTACAGTTAAGGGTTAGGTGTACAATTACGTTTCATTCAGGCACCCTATTGATAAGAGGTGCTTCCCCATCCCCAGACAGATATTTGCTACCATTAATCCCATCTCCCTCCCCCGCCCATAGTTTCCCACTACTGTCAGTCATTTTCTTATAGTATTAGGTTGGATGTTCAAGGTCCATTATATGAGTGAGAACATGTGATACTTGGACCTTTGTTTTTGTGAGAGGTCACTCAGTATTATAGACTCTAGTTCCATCCAGGTTGCTGCAAAGTTCATGATTTTGTTCTTTTTTGTGGCTGCGTAGTATTCCATCGTGTATATGTACCACATTTTTTAAATCCAGTCCTCTTTTGATGGGCAGCATGGTTACTTCCGGGTTCTTGCTATTGTGAACAATGCTGCAATAAACATACGTGTGCAGGTATCTTTTTTATAGAGTGATTTGAGTTCTTCAGGATATATTCCCAGTAGGGGGATTGCGGGTTCATATGGGAGGTTGATATTTAAAGCTTTTAGGAATCGCCACACTGCTTTCCACAGAGGTTGCATTAGTATACTCCCACCAACAGTGTAGACGTGTTCCCTTTTCGCCACACCCTCTCCAGCAGCTGTTATTTTTTGAGTTGTTGATAATTGCCATTCTGACTGGAGTTAGGTGGTATCTCAGTGTGGTTTTGATTTGCATCTCCCTGATGATTAGTGAGGTAGAATATTTCTTCATGTGTCTGTTGGCTGCTCGGATGTCTTCCTTTGTGAAGTGTCTGTTCATATCTTTTGTCCATTTTATAATGGGGTTGTTTGTTTTTTTCTTTTCAGCACGTTTGAGTTCCTTGTAGATCAAAGATGTTAAGCCTTTGTCGGACCTGGTGTTGGCAAATACTTTTTCCCAGTCTGTAGGCTGTCTCCCTGCTCTCTTGATGGTTTCTTTGGCTTTGCAGAAGCTTGTCAGTTTAATGGGGTCCCACTTGTCTATCCTCTCTCTTATGACCTGTGGGTTTTGGGTCTTGTTCAGGAATTGGAAGCCAGTTCCGATTTCCATGAGGGTATGTCCTTCATTTTCTAAGGTTCTTATGGTTTGGAGTTTTACATTTAGGTCTCTAATCCATTTGGAGTTAACCTTTGTGCATGGGGATAGATAGGGGTCCTGTTTCAACCTTCTGCATGTGGTCAGCCAGTTTTCCCAGCACCATTTACTGAATAGGTTCTCCTCTCCCCAGTGGTAGGTGGTGGGGGCTTTGTCGAAGATGAGTTGGTTGAGAAATTGAGGTTTTGCTTCTGGAATCTCAATTCTATTCCATTGATCTATATGCCTATTCCTATACCAATACCAAGCTGTTTTGATGATTATAGCTTTATAGTAAAGTTTGAAGTCTGGTAATGTGATACCACCTGCTTTTTTTTTTTTTTTGGAGATTCTGACTTTAAAAAAAACGAAAAAGAAAAAAATGTGAGCTTTGTAACATGATCAATAAGAGACACTTGGCAATTGAAAAGCTGAATTGATTTACACTCTTTTCCTTAAGCTGATACCAAAACGCTGAAATTGCTTCTTTGATTCCTTAACAACTACAACTGAACTTTTGTACCCAGTTACCTGCCTCTTATTTGGCAAATCTTTTCTTTTGGGGAACCATTTCTGAACCAGTGTTCCATGCATACGGTGCCGTCTTGGGAGCATGGCATTGGTTTCACTCGTGTTCTGTGTATATGGTGCTGTTTTGGGAGCATGGTACTGGTGTTACTCCCAGTGACTGTGGTTTTCAGTGTGGGTTTGCCCTACACTAAAGCTGAGGTTTCTCAGCTGAGAGTCTTCCCACGTGTGTTTCAGGATCTGGCTCTGTTTGGGGGCTGTGGGCAGAGTCTCCACAGCAAACTGTCAAAAAGCCACCCTCTGGAAACTCCCCACCCAGTGTGAATTTCATTCTCGTGTAGTTGGTTGGTTTGGGTATTTTGAGAATCACCACCTCTGGAATGAAGAAAAAGTTCTTTTTTTTTTCTTTTGAGTTGGAGTCTCAGTCAAACAGGCAGGACTGCAGTGGCATGCTCACGGCCGCTCCAGCGTCGACTTGCTGGGCTCCAGCGATCCTTCCATCTCAGCCTTCCAAGTAGCCGGAATTACAGGTGCGTGCTAGCACACCTGTCTAATTTTTGATTTATCGCAGAGATGAGGTCTCACCAAGTTGTCCTGGCTGGTCTCAAACCCGCAGGCTCAGGCAATCCACTCCCTCGGCTTCCCAAAGCGCTGGGATCATAGGCTGAACCACCAAGCCCGGCCAAGGAAAAGTTCTTGATACTACCCATACTCTATCGTGTTTTTTTGATTGTTTGTTTTTTTGAGCTGGGGGTCTCACCGTGTCCCCCAAGCTGGAGTACAGTGGCACAATCATAGTTTGATCATAGCTCATCATGTGGATTTTCAGAGCCTCAGAACTTGGTTTGTTATAGTTCACCAAAGCCTCAACCTCCTGGGCTCAAGCCAGTCCTTCCATCATAGCCTCCGAGTAGCTGGGACTACAGGCATGTACTACCACTCCTGGTTAATGTTTTTATTTTGATTTTTTGTAGAGACGAGGTCTTGCTCTGTTGCCCAGGCTGGTCTTGAACTTCTGGGCTCCAGCAATCCTCCCATCTCATCTTCCCAAAGTGCTGCATTTACAGGCGTGAGTCACCATGCTTGTGGATGAAATTCTTAAGGACTGAAAGGGTATACAGGTGTAAGTCACCATGCCTGTGATGAAATTCTTAAGGTCTGAAAGGGTAAGTGCTGGCTCTCTGGCACACCAAGAAAGCGGGGACCTGTGAAGATTGTCTTGTTCTCAGGACAGTGGTGACAGAGGGTGAAGGACAAGACAGCAGGCTTTGGGGATAAGGAGGAGAGGAAAGGCCCGGGAACTATTGTAAGCCCATGGGTGGGGTCTGGGGGCTGGCCCAGCACTACGTCCCCCTCTATCCCAACAGGGGAATCGAGGAGCCCATGAACTTTTTGAGGGCAGTGCAGGTCTTGATACGGCAACATGGAGAAGCTGTAACTAAACCAGAGAGTCGCTGCTGATCTCCGAAGATAAGCATCACCGTGTGCTGTCCTCTCCGAAGAGCCTGCCATGCTGATAGACACGTGAAAGTCTAGCCTGTGGCAGATGCGAGTCTCAGATGATGCAGTGGGCTAGCGATCGGCAGCCGGAATCTAGATGAACAACTATACTCCGGAATAATCTCAGCTGCCAGCAAGCCAGAGGGGCTTCGCGGGCGAGGAGTCGGAGTCCCTCTGATAGCCAAGATCAAGTTCTAAACCAACCAGCGGGCCTCCCGGACCGTCTCACCTTTCAAGCTGCTGATCTTGGAAATGTGAGACCATGCTTCCCAGCCCGGGCAGGGCCATGCCCAGGCCGGCCGGGTTCCCACACTGTCCAGGACCCGGTAGGGATTCCAGAGCCTGGCAAGGCTGGCAGGGAAGGGATGCTGCTTGGTGGAAGGTTGTCAGGTGGGGGAGTGTGAGGCTTGGTCCAACATAGTTGGCTGTCCAGAGCACTGCAGCTCAGGGCCCTCTGGGCCCATGACTTCCTTCCCAACCCTGTAGGGTCCCAAAGAGGAGGAAGAAGGGAGTGAGTGTGCAGAGGGAGGGAGTGTGCCAGCCTGAACAGTGGCAGGGTACTGCTGTCTGGGAAATACGGAAGACTCTAACGTACGTTAGGGTTGTGAAACTCGTGGCCTCACAGACTCATTTTCTCTAGCACCCTGGCAGAGACAGGCACCAATGACATCTCTCTTTGCCAAGTACAGTTGGAAAAATCAAGACTCCATTTATTTATTTGCTTGTTTGTTTGACAGGGTCAGGCACAGTGGCTCCTCCCAGCACTTTGGGAGACTGAGGCAGGAGGATGACTTGCGCCCAGGAGTTTGAGACCAACTTGGGCAACATAGTAAAGCCTCATCTTTACACAAAAATAAAAAAATTAGCCGGGCATCACGGTGCTCACCTATAGTTTCAACTACTTAGGAGGTTCAGGTAGAAGGATTACCCGAGCCCAGGAGGTCGAAGCTGTGGTTGGCCTGATCACAGAGTGAGATTCTGACTTTAAACAAAAAAGTTAGAGACAGAATCTTGCTCTGTCTCATTGACTCACAGGGTCTCACTCCAGCCCAGGCTGGAGTACAGTGGCACGATCATAGCTCACTATAACCTTGGACTCCTGTGCTCAAGCAATCGTCTCTCCTTAACCGTCATCTTCCCCTTCCCCAGTGGCTGGAACTACAGTTATACATCACAACACGTGGCTAATTTTTAAAAAATTTTTTGTTGATGCTGGTCTCACTACGTTACCCTGGCTGGTCTTAAACTTCTGGTCTTAGGAAACCCTCCTGCCTTGGTCTCCCAAAGCACTGGGATTATAGGCATGAGCCACCGTGCCCCACCCAAGACTCCTCTGTAAGAAAGATTTTATTGTGACATAATGTATCTACCATGAACCACTTTCAAGTTCACGGTTCAGTGGCACTGAGTATATCCACATTGTTATGCAGTCATCACCACCATCCACCTCCAGAGTTTTCACATCATCCCAAACTGAAACATAAACACCAACTCTCCGTTCCCCCTCCTCCTAGCCCTGGAAACCATCCTTCTACTTTCTGTCTCTGAATTTAAAACTGCTTTTGAGAAGACACAATATTGTGGTCCTCGATGTTGTTCTCGGCGTTGTTGTGGATATTGAAGTTCCAGGAAACCAAGCGGAGTCTCATTCATCCCACTGTTTGAGGATTTCCTCCCTTTGTCTGTCTCATAGGGGTTGGGTGATTGGGAATATTTGATATCCACACAGCAATCTCTAAATTGCCCCCAGCATCCTGTGCATATGCCTTGTAATAATTATTACACGCATTCAGTTGGCCATTCTTTCTATCTTTTTTTCTTCTGACTCTGAGCCCCTTAGGGACATGGGTGCTGTCTTGTTTGTGCCTTATCCTCACCTCTGAGCACGACGTCTGGCGCTTAGGGTATTTGTTTTTCATATTTCACAGTTTAGGGAAATGGGACAGAAAGAGGAAGAAAAAGGATGAAACATGTGACCCGTGGGCAGAAAAGGGAGACAGAAGAGCACCCCAATATGCCTTTCACCAAATTTTGACATGTTTCGTGGAATTAAGAAAAGGGAACCAGCCGGGCTTGGTGGCTCAGCCTGTAATCCCGCGCCTTTGGGAGGCTGAGGCGAGTGGATTGCCTGAGCCCGTGGGTTCAAGACCCGCCTGGGCAGTGAGACCTCATCTCTACAATAAATCAAGAAATCAGCTGGGCATGGTAGCGCATGCCTGTCATTCCGGCTACTTGGAAGACTGAGGCGGAAGGATTGCTGGAGCCCTGCCGGTCGAGGCTGCGGTGGCCGGGAGCGGCCACTGCACTCCAGTCTGGGTGACAGAGTGAGACTCCAACTCAAAAAAACAAAAACACCAAAAAAAAAAGAAAAGGGAACCATTGAGAAACTTTGCTGTCAATTAAGCCAACTCTAAACTTAACGTATGGAGGACTCCCTTGGAGAGCAGTTGAGAGCTATATACCCACCTTCTCAGAAAAATGCCCTCAAATGCTTAAATCCATAAGCCCACAGTCTTGGTAAATTCCCAGACCCCATGTCAGAAATCCTGTTCCCAGAGTTGGGTGAGGTGGCTCCTCCCAGCATTTTGGGAGACAGAGGCGAGAGGACTGCTTGAGTCCAGAAGTTTGAGACCAGCCTGGGCAACGTGGCGAGACCTGGTTTCTATAATAAATGACAAATTAACCAGGTGTGGTGGCACACACATGTAGTTCTAGCTACTTGGGAGGCTGAAGCAGAGAGATTGTCTGAGGCCAGTAGATCAAGGATGCATCAGCCATGAGATTGCCACTGCACTCCAGCCTGGGTAACAGAGTGAGACTCTGACTCAAAAAAAAAAAAAAATTCTGTTTCCAGGTGTAAAACATAGGCACCATTTCTGTTTTCACCTGAGTAGCTTGGTCCATAAAGAGTTACTGATCCATTAAAATTTTGCACTTGATTTTGCCAACAGTCATCTCTTAAACAAGTCCAAGGAAGTCAAAGGAAGTCGTTTCTTGAATGCTTTCACACTGATGCTTTCAAGGCTTCCTGTTGCTGACTACAGTTTTTAAAATTATTGCTCTCATCTTCTGCAATGCCTCCAGGCATGTTTTTAGCTGAATAGCAATCATTAGCAAATTCTGCAATACTGGGAGAAGCAGTAAAAATAAAATGCAATACCAAAAAAAAAAAAATCATCTTCACTTTATCTAGGAAATTTAGCTTAAATAATTTTTGCCTCCGGACCTAACAGTGTCTGTGCTGGAACTCTCCCTTTGACTGAAGCCAGAAGGTGGAGGGGACCCCTAGGAACTTTTCACGTGAAGCCCCCCACTGTAGGACTTAGGGTGCTTGCTTAGATCCCTGGTAGGAATGCATCTGTGGTCAGGAGGCATCCAGGGAGACCGCTGATCTCCATGGCAACCTAGGCCCCAATGAAGAAAGCGCCATCAGCTGGCCTTGGTCTGGCTGACTACTTGAGTTAAGGAGGGAACAAGCACTGTCTCCTGCCCAAACGTTTCTAGGCCATTTTCTCCGGACACCTGGGAGGTGCCGGGCTTCTGCCTTGGCTTTAGCTGGTTCCCCTAGAGGTCACTGAAGAGAAGCCCTGCTGGTGGCAAGTTCTCTGCACAACCTACAGCGGGAATCTCATATGGCATCACTTGTAGAGGCCCCTTGGTCTCTGGAGAGGGTTCTGGGAACGGAGTAAGTTCTTGGAAGTGAGGAGGAACCATCCATCAGACCTCTGGGAGCCCTGGGCAGAGCAGGAGGGAGAGCCGTCTGGGTGTGCGCTGAGACCTTGCCACCCTGCTGTCCCCAAGGGCCGCCTCACTATGATGACTTAAGAACTTGGGATTTACATAACATCCCTTTTTCTCAGCAAAGGAAGTTCCCTATTTCTGAACCTCACGGACCCAGAAGACTCAGTTCCTGTTCTCGCTGTCCTGTTAGGGTATTTCTGTAATATAGTGTGTTCTTAAGCAGACAGTAAGTCAGGAGCAATCACCTACAAACTAAGCCTGGTCTTCACCTTTTATTGTTTTATTTTTATTTATAGCTATCTCTATCTATCAATCAATCAATCATCTGTCATCTATTTTAGTTGGGGTCTTACTCTCACTCAGGCTGGAATGCAGTGGCAGCCAGCCCAGCTAATTTTTTGATTTTTTGGGTAGAGATTCGGTCTTGCCATGTTGCCCAGGCTGGTCCTGAACTCCTGGGCTTCAGCAGCCTTCTCGCTTGGCCTCCCCAAGTGCTGGGATTATAGGTGTGAGCCACTAAGCCTGGATAGTCTTAATCTTTTAAAGCAGCATGTCTCTCCTTCCTTTTGCTCTCTTTTTTTTTTTGAGTTGGAGTCTCACTCCATTGCCCTGATTGGAGTACAATGGCATGCTCCCGGCCACCGCAGCCTTGACCTGCTGGGCTCCGGCGATCCTTCCACCTCAGCCTTCCAACAGCTGAAACTACAGGCACACGCTACCATGCCCGGCTAATTTTTTATTTATTGTAGAGATGAGGTCTCGCCAAGTTGCCGAGGCAGGTCTCGAACCCGCGGGCTCAGGCAATCCACTCACCTTGGCCTCCCAAAGCCTGGGATTCCAGGCTGAGCCACTGAGCCCGGCTCTTTCTTTTCCTTCTTTCTCTCAGACACAGGGTGAAGATGGGAATGACACTTTGGGGCCATCTGATAGGCTTCCTCAAGAAATACTAATAACGCAAGCAACAAAAACAACCCCCCCAAATTAAAAAACATTTAAAACTCACAAAGCACTAGAAGCACCCTAAAACATACTGTTAAGAACAAATATGCGATCATGCAAGAGCACACTTTTAAAAAAATTGCTGGCTGACTAAAAGGTGGGCGAGTTTCAAATGAATATGATTAAACAGTGCACGGGAAAATTATTATTTAAAGGAAGGAAGGAGCCACCAGTTCGCGTTGCCAGTAGGTGTTGTGTTATTCTTCAAAACACAAATGAGAAAATTAGACAATCTGAGAGAAGAAGCAGGAGTGAATGCGACCATCCTAATCACTGCTCGGGAGCAGATGAGAAACTGTTTATTTGCATCCCAGTCTCTCTCACCGAAACTCATTGGTGATGCAGGACCCCAGAGTAGAAGGGGGACATTTTCAGTGGACATTTTGTACATATGAACCCATGCAGCCGAGCACCTGTGTGGGGCCGGTGTTGTTCCATGTGCTTTCTCCATATCACCTCATCCATCTTCTCAAGAGCGCTGTGAGGTCGGTACAAGTATTATGTTGACTTTGCGTATGAGGAAACTGAGGCACAGAGAGGGAAGTCCTTCGCCCGAGCTTCCCTGGTCAAAGGTCACAGAGTGTACCGTGTCCACGTGTGTGCTCATACCCACTGTGCATGCTGCCTGTAACAGTCAAAGGGGCTTCTGTTTGCTCTGCCTGGATCTTTGACTTGTTCCCTGTTTATGGAGAGATGTACGCAGGTCAGCATTCTGGCCACGGGAAGATGGTGGTAGACAGGAGGATCTGACTCCATGATGGAAATGTCGGGGGGGTGCAGGGGATGGAGAGGAGTGGCATTCTTCTGCCACAGTCCTGCTGAATAGTCTCAACTGCTTTTAGAGGGAAGCCTTGGTCTCTTGAGAGGTGCTCTTTATCTCAAGGTCATGGTACAAGGCCATGGTACCTCTGCTCAAGGAGCTTGGTGGTGAGGGTTCCAACCAAGGCCCGTGTGGCTTCTCAGCCCGTCCCCCTAGGAGAAGGACTTTGCTCCTCCAGTTTGGAATTGCTTTTCCCTGCTCTTGGTTTTGGTAAGGGAGTGAGAACAGACGTGAATGACCCCAGACATGAATGACCCCCGCTGGACAGAACTTTTGCTTGTTCTGGCCTCCTGGGCTGGTGAACCTTGGGGTGGAGGAGGGTGGATGACCTTCCACTTTAACCCCAGCCTCCAGCGGTTCACATCCCCAAAGGACAGAAAAGAGGAAGGCGGAGCCCTACTGTTCACCCCTGCCCTCCCCTCATGGCTGTTTTGTGGGAAGGGAGGAGAAGTGTCTTTCTTCGTACGGTGTGACTTCTCAAAGCTCAGCGTCTGGCCTGTGGTTTTCAGATGGTTATTGTTCTCAGAGCCCTTGTCCAAAGCGAGTGTTACCTGGCAGCCGCAACTCCACCCAGGCAGCCCTCAGAGAAATGTGTAGGACGCACCTGAGAAGAGTCCAGAAACCTGGATCTTCACTTCCCACCATGGCCGCACCAGGGGAGACCCTTTGTCCCCGCCTTCATGTCCTGTTCTATATTTGCTTCAGTTGGATATCTTCTTCATCCTTCCTTCACCTCATGAAGCAAATACAGTTTTCTGACCGGGCGTGGTGGCTCACACCTATAATTCCAGCACTTTGGGAGGCCGAGGCGAGAGCATTGCCCGAGCCCATGGGTTTGAGACCAGCCTGGGCAACTTGGCGAGACCTCATCTCTACAATGAACCAAAAAATTAGCCGAGCGTGGTAGCACACACCTGTAGTTCTGGCTACTTGGAAGGTTGAGGCGGAAAGATCGCCGGAGCCCAGCAGGTCGAGGCTGCGGTGGCCATGAGCGTGCCACCGCACTCCAGCCTGGGCAACAGAGTGAGATGCCGACTCAGAAAAAAAAAAAAGAAAAGAAAAGAAAAATAAAATACAATTTTCTTTCTGCTACTCCAAGAATCCTCATTTATTTATTTATTTTAGAGACAGAGTCTCACTCTGTCTCCCAGGTTGGAGTGCAGTGTGCACTGTCATAACTCACCACAGCCTCAAACTCCTGGGCTCAAGCAATCCTCCCTCCTCAACCTCTTTAGCCATGATCCTAGGCGTGTGCTAACATGCCTGGATAGTTTTTTTTGTTTGTTTTTGGTAGAGACAGAGTCTTGCTATGTTGCCCAGGAGGGTCTCAAATTCCTGGCTTCAAGCAATCCTCCCACAGCTCTGGGATTATAGATGTGAGCCACTGAGTTCTGCCCCATTTTAATTTGGATTATCAGAATTGTGAGGAAGAGCCCAACATGGTAACTGGTAGTTAGCTGGTCATAGTCTTGTCATCTCAGTTGCCCCTTGAGGGCTTTGTAATGGCACTGGACAACACAGAGCATTCTCACAGTTGCAGAAAGGTCTATGCACAGCACTGGTATAGACACTGTCTGTTTCTTCCTGTCCCCTTCATACCCCACCCTATCTAGTCTATCCTGTCTTGTGATGAAAAGAAGCCCACCTGGAGCATTGAAAACCCTGGTATACTAGTGGTGACGCATGACCTCTCTCTGCCTCAGTTTCCTTGTTTCTAAATGAGTCTCTTAGTAGCTGGTATCTTACTCGCACAGTGGGTGTGCATCTTTGTCTGCACCTCTCCCTGGAGCATTCCCGGAGACACTACACACAAAAAATTGTGCCCCTTTGTCATGAGCAGGCCACTGGGCAGCGCTCCAGATCCCGAGGATGAACCCGCAGATCCATGGAAGAGAATAAATAAAGCAAGCCTGAAAAAGGGATTAAGAGATGTAGTCTAATAAGATTTTCAACTGAAAATCTTAAATGAATACAGGATCTCAGAATCATTTGAATATGCTACACACACACACGCACACTCACACACACATATAGCAGTCTGTACAAAGATACACGAGCCGTAAGGTGGTCATTACACAGAAACGTTCCTTTTGAGGAAAATGAACAAGTCCTTGGTACTAGCTGGTGCCTTGGTTTCTGCTGTTTATCACTGAGTCATCTGAGCCACTGCAGGGCGGGGCTGTGGGAGGGGTTTCTGTTGTTTCCGGCGGTGGTTTCTGTCTGCCTATTCTTGCCAAAGCCACCCAGGGACTCACCAGAGCCCACCCTGTGGGCTGCACCACCCATGACTCCCAAAGCATGGCTCTCACTCCCACACTCCCAGCAGATGGACTTCTGATAGGCAGATGGGACAGGGGAAACCAGACTGCCCGGAACCTGCTCCTGGTGCCTGTACCCAGGGGGGCACCCGGGAGGCACCATTCATTTCAGTTGTTTATTGAGAATCTTTCCCACGGTGGGGGAGAGGAGGCTAACTGGTGGTCTCTCCGTAAGAAATCACAGATGCAGGTGTTTGTGTGCATGCATGCACCCAATGACCCCTCCTCATCCAACCTCACAAAATAGTGACAAGCATTCATGAAGCCTGTGAGCCAGGCGTTTTGCACTTTATGTGTATTATCTCATTTAACCTACTTAACGGCCCTATCGGTTAGTTATTGTTTTTCAGAAATGAGGCAGAGAGAGGTCATGTGTCACCACTAGTGCACCAGGGTTTCCAATGCTCCAGGGGAACTTTTCATCACAAGACAGGGTAGGCTGGATAGGGCAGGGAATGAAGGAAGAGGGTGTTATCTGCATCAGTGCCATGCATAGACTTTTCTGCGATTATGAGCGTGCTCTGTGCTGTCCAGCGCCGTTAACAGACTAGCCACATGGGGCTTCTGGACACTTGAAATGTGACTAGTACTTCTGAAGAGTGAATTTTTAATATTTGTTAATTTTTGTTAATTTAAAGTTAATTTCAGTAGCACCCATGACCAGTGGCTGCCTTATGGGATTTTTTTGTACAGTGTGACTCTCCCCAGACACTCTCAAAAGGAGGATGGGCCTTGGGCTTTATAAGCGCTCTTCATCGATTGGTTGACTTAAAAGGTACCTGCACACGTGAAGTGCTGCTCCGTGGTTCTTTTTGTTATTATTGTCGCCCAGGCTGGAGTGCCGTGGCACGCTCATGGCTCCCGTAGCCTCAACCTGCTGGGCTCTGGCGATCCTCTGCCTCAGCCTTCCAAATAGCTGGAACCACAGATGTGTGCCACCATGCTCAGCTAATTTTTTCGATTTGTCATAAAGATGAGGTTTCCCCAAGTTGCCCAGGCTGGTCTTGAACTCCTGGGCTCAGGGAATTCTCTCACCTCTACCTCCCAAAGTGCTGGGATTACAGGCATAAACCGCTGCGTCCGGTTTAAGCATTTTTAAGTGTCAAGTATATTCACATTGTTGTGCCACAGACCGTCAGAACTTTTTCATCTTGTAAAAAGGAAACTCTGCACCTTAAACATGAATTTCTCCCTCCCCGAGTCCTTGGTAGCTACCCTTCTACTTTCTGTGATTTTTAACTACTTTAGATACTTCACATGAGTGGAACCACACAGTATTTGTGTATTTGTGGTGTGCTTATCTCCCTTGGCTTAATTCTCTCAAGGTTCATCTGTGCTGTAGCATGTGTCAGAATCTACTTTGTTTTCAAGGCTGTATTTGATTCCATTGTGTGTATAGGCCACATTTGCTGTGTTTATTATCCATCAGTGGACATTTGGGTGCCCTTCTAGTTTACCTCTTCTTCCTTCTGCTGACATTTTCCAAAAATAAAATATGAAATTATAATATCTGAACAATTAATGTTATTATTTATGAAGCAGTTTGTGCTTTTTTCTTTCTTTCTTTCTCTCTCTTTCTTTCCCTCTCTCTTTCTTTCTTTCTCTCTTTTTTCTTTTTCTCTCTCTCTCTCTCTCTCTCTCTCTCTCTCTCTTTCTTTCTTTCTTTCGACAGGGTCTAGCTTTGTCATCCAGGCTGGAGGGCAGTGGTGCCATTATAGCTTACTGTGATCTCCACCTCAGGGCTCAGACTATCCTCCTGCCTCAGCCTCTCAAGTAGATGGGATTACAGACACGCACCACCGCACCTGGCTAATTTTTAAAAAATATAGAGACAAGATCTCACCAAGCTGTCCAGGCTGGTCTCGAACTCTTGGCCTCAAGCAGTCCTCCCACCTCAGCCTCCCAAAGTGCTGGGATTACCAGTGTGAGCCACTGCTCCTGACCTATTTTCTATTTTAAGAATAGCAAGCATTGCACTTTTGTGATTTACTCAGTCATTGCCCCCAAACATACCAAATATGTTTCGCTGGAGTGGATTTTTATTCCTGTGAAAGCTTTCATTGATTTTTAATTTCTCTAGGTCATTGACTTCCCATTGAAAAAAGAAATTGCCCAGGCCTGCCCTGGGGGACTGCCCTGCTCACAAGGTAGATGAATGGTAGATGAATAAGACGTTGCATTTGGGTGCTAGAAACAGAAACCCCTTAAGCAAAAGTCTACACCGGTTGAAGACTCATTTTTCTCCCATCCAGAAGCGGGCCAGGAGACGGCGAGTGCTGGTCCGTCGCCTTCCCAGTGCCACAGGCTCCCTTGGGGCCCTCTCCCCACCTTGCTTGTGGTTCAGGCACTATGAAAAGTGTAAAGGGCAAAAGGGGGTGCACTCTGGCTTCTTTGGCCCCCTGCAAAGACTTCTCTGTAGGTCCCCTGTGAGTGGTTCTGCTCACTTCTTAGCATCCAGACTGGGTCCCAAGACACCCTCCTTCCCACTTGGAACACCCAGAGGAGACACAGTACTGCCCTGAATTAAACAGAGATTCCGATGTGGCGGTGGAAAGGGGGGTAGGGTAGGCTGCCTGCAGCTCCTGTGTTCCCCTGGTGGTCTTCAGTGTCCACCCTCTTAGGGTTCAGGCAATGATACAAGGACAAAGATAAGTGTATTCGTTCATTTTGGGTTGCTGTAAAGAAATATTTTGGCTCAGCCTGTAATCCCGCACCTTTGGGAGGCTGAGGTGAGTGGATGGCCTGAGCCC